>NW_006408531.1:34955236-34984473 GCF_000296735.1 Chrysochloris asiatica | reverse complement strand
GTAGCATAGTGGTTATGAATCGGGCTGCGAACCGCAGCTGCTTCACTGGAGAAAGATGGGGCTTTCTGCTTCCGTAAAGATTTACAGCCTTGGAAACCCTGTTCAGGGTCACTATGGGTCGGAACTGACTCGATGGCACTTAACAACAACAACAACAACATATGCATGCAAAAGCTGGACAGTGAATAAGAAAGACCATAGAATAATTGAGGCTTTTGAATTATGGTGTTGGAGGAGAACATTGAAAATGCCATGGGCTGCCAAAAGAACCAACAGATCTGTGTTGGAAGAAGTTCAGCCAGAGTACTCCTTGGAGGCCAGAATGGCCAAACTCCATCTCTCAGACTTTGGACATATTGTCAGGAGCAACCAGTCACTGGAAAAGGATATCATGTTTGGTAAGGTGGAGGGTCAGAGAAAGAGAGGAAGACCCCCAGAGAGATGGATTAGCAAAGTGGCCGCATCAATGGGCTCAAGCGTGGCAACAAATGTGAGGTTGGCCCAGGATCGGGCAGTGTTTCGTTCTGCTTTGCATAAGGTCGCTATGAGTCAGTACTGACTCTATGGCACCTAACAACAACAACAATCAGCATTTTTGTTCTAGGTTGATCATCCCTCTTCCCTGCAATGCTTTTCTTCCCTTGATTTCTGGTTGTCTTTTTTGCTCAGTGGCTGCTCCTTCTTATGCTCTATTTCCACATCCCCACAAATCTTAATGACTCAGAGGTTCCCAGAACTTAGTCTCTGGACATCTCTATCTACACCCGCTCACTCTGTGATGGCATCTAATCCTATTGTAATCATGATCATCCTTCTGATAACTCACAGACATAGATCTTCAGCTTAGAGGTCCCCTGAGTCATCTATCTAACTGCCTTCCTTGTGTTTCATCTTGGATGTCTAATAAAAATTTCAAACTTAACTGGTACAGTGCTCACTTCAGCAACACGTATACTAAAACTGAAACAATACAGAAAAGATTAGCAAGACTCCTGTGCAAACTGAACTAGTACAATAGTGAACTCCACATATTCTCCCTGAAGTCTGCACCTCCTGTGTCTTTCCCATCTCAATGAATGGCAACTTCATACTTCGAGTTACTAAAGCCAAAAATGCTTGGAATCATCCTTGTTTCACTTTTCTCACACTCCACAGGAGGGCAGGCCAAAAGAATCAGTTCAGCCCTCAGGGAGGTCTAGGGGTTTGGTGACAGGAAGTTCAGGGAATCTGATGGTATGGGGATTTTTAGTCCACTTTGTGAAGTAAAACGTAAGATTATCCCCTAAGAACAAAGAGGAAAGGAAATGTGAGAAAGCTAAATATTGTAACCCAATATGTCCACTGCCATTGAGTTGACTCAGACTTGTAGTGACCTGGTGTGGTGCTGTAGGATAAGCACTGGACTGTGAATCACAAGGTTGACAATTCAAAACCACCAGATGCTCCTTGGAAACCCTATACAGGGTCTCTATGATTTGGAACTGACTCAGCAGCACTTAACAACAAAACCAACATTATAAGGAGATGGTTAAGGACATCAGCTATGGAGTCAATTAACCTGTGTCCAAATAGTGGCTCTGCCATCTACCAGTTCTGTGACTTCAGGTAAGTCGTTTAACCACCTAGGCTTACTCATCTGTAAATGGAGATTGTTAAATACTCTAGAATTCCTGATACACACTTAACCTATAAAAATATGTTTGATGATGATATTCTAGAGAATAGGAGAGAAAAATGATTTATTTGGGCAGTTTCTACATGTGCATTGAGGATTGAAATAAGTCCTAGTCAAGTAGAAGGTGACTAGAATGAATAAAGGATAAATAAAAATGTTTTATTCTAATATAAATATGTTTTAATATATATGTGAATGAATAATTTTTTTCAGATGTCAAAAAGAAAGATGAAGAAACAAGAGAAGTCCAAGTGGCAAACCCACCAAATGAAGAAAAATGAAACCTACCAAAAGTGCTGAATTTACCCGTGTTGAAAGACTTCATGGTTCTGTTTGCCAGAGATGTTTGATCTGGTAGTAACTATGATAACATTGCACTCTAAAGCAACATGTGTGTATTCGAATGTTTTGTTGTGATGTTATTTAGTTGGATTGCAACGTTGATGTGCAATGTAAGCTATTAAAAGGCATACTACTCCCAAAGTGCACCCACGGAAAAGATAGAGTATGATTACTGAAATAATATCATTATCTGTAAACTCAACAAAATCTACTGCTCTATTTCAAATTTATTTAACCAGATGTATTTTTAATTCCATTTGTATGGTAATGGGTAAACCATTTCTTGGGAAATAAAAACAAACACCATTAATTTAACACTTTATATAACTTGTGATAAAATGTTTTATTTTGGGTTGTTGAGAAGGAATGCAAGAGTCAAGAATTACATGGATAGAATATATGTGGATTTGTGTTTTTAACCAAAAATGTACCAGATTTTTTCCCTCCAAATCCTAAGAAAATTTGGAAAAGTTATGAACATAGGCTTTATTGTCTGATATCTTTTGCTTCTAGTCTGTCTATATACTGTGATTTTTTTTCATGTGGACCCTTAAAATGTAACATTTGTGACAAGCTGTTTATATAAAACATGCCTATTAAATGAATTTCACTATCTTCCTTAATTTTGGCATATATGTGTGTGTTTTACTGTAATTATGAGTGATACAAAATACTTTATACTGTCTTTTCTTAATTTTTGAATATTTACTTACATATGACTTTTTCCTAAAATGACTTTCTCAGGAATGCAGACCTTAATTTTTATGTCATTCCTAGTGTAACTAATATTGCACAGAACACTGAAGTATTTAGTAAGGGTTGTAAATAGAAATGGCAAAATGCTTCCTTTAAAAATATATATTTAAGTATATAAAAGGAACAAAACCAAAGCATTAGTAAATGATTATTTGTTTGATATTTTAGGAAAAAATAGAATTCTAAATTTTAAAAATGAGTGAAATTATATTCATTTTCAGATCTACATAGTTGTATTTTGGATTCCTGGTGTGGCACTGTAGGATAAAGCACAGGGTCTCTATGAGTCTGAATCAACTCAGCAGCGCTTGAAAACAACAACTTAGTTCTATTTTATCTGATGGTTGATTTAAGCCATGGTTATACACAGTAATCAAAAAATTCTTCTTCTTTTAAAAGAACTTTATCACTTACACAACTCC
This sequence comes from Chrysochloris asiatica, assembly GCF_000296735.1. NCBI lineage: Eukaryota > Metazoa > Chordata > Mammalia > Afrosoricida > Chrysochloridae > Chrysochloris > Chrysochloris asiatica. The sequence goes on along the minus strand of NW_006408531.1, from coordinate 34,981,278 downwards.
CCTTCATCTTATATCCTAAAGGATTGTTTTGTTGTTAAGTGCCGTTGAGTTGGTTCCAACCCATAGCAACCCGGTATAGCGCCAGGTGGAAAATGGCAACACATTGTAAAGGAGGAAGTTGGCAGCCTTGTCAGTATCAACCACTTCCTTTCTTACACTGATGTACAACAAAGGAGTGGGTTTCAAAGAATCTGATTGCTTTACTTTTCCAAATATGCAATTTTAAATAAGCTAACATAATCTCTTATTAACATTCAATGTCATATCACATAAGTTCTGGTGTGGCACTGAAGGATAATGCATTGGATTGCAAAGTCAGTTTGAACTGCAAGGCCGGCAGTTCAAGCTCACTATCTGCTCTTCGGAAACCCTATGCAGGGTTGTTATGAGCGGAACCCACTAGATGGCACTTAACAACAACTGCAACAATCATATCATTGCTAAAACCCACTAGCCATTGAGTGGCTTCTTACTCACAACCACTCTATAGGACAGACTAAAAATGCTTCATAGTTTCTGAGACAGTAAGTCTCATCTTCTAATGCAGAGTGGCTGATGAGTTTGAACCACCAGTCTTTCAGTTAGCTGCTCAATGCTTACTATGCCACCATGGCTCCTTAGAATACATTATGCTGTTAAGTGCTGTCGAGTATGTTCCAATCCATAGCTACCCTGTATAGGGTTTCCAAGGAGCAGCTGCTGAGTTTGAACTGCTGACCTTGTCAAACCGACCTTGCAGTCCAGCACATTAATCCACAGCACCACACCAGGACTCCTAAATACTTTATAATCATTAATATTGGATTTCTGAACGTTATTTAATTACATGAGCTCATATATTCAGCAGTAAGAGATGTTAGAATAGATCAATGATTTTCAGCAGAGGGTAATTTTGTCTTCTCATTCATTGGCGGACATTTGGCAACATCTTGAGTCATTTTGGGCTGTCACCACTGGGGGATAGGGAAATGAGTGAGGGAAGGTGCTACCAGCAATAGTGGCAGAGCACTGGTATGCTGTTAAACAGCAGAATACCCTTCAATACAGTACGATGCAGCCCCCACACCAAAGAATTATCCAGTTCCAAATATTGATAGAGCTGAGGCTGGCAAAACCTGGAGTTACATTAGGCTATTAAAGCATGTAAATTTTGAATTGAGATTACCTCAATTTGAATTCCATCTCTGCTACTCATTAGCATTTTGATCTTGGACAATTTACAATCATGCCTTTAATCCTCAGTATTATCCTTGATGAATTATAACTAATAGTACATGCTTTATTGGGTGACTAGAAGCACCCAAGAATTCTGGTGTGACACTGTAGGGTAAGCATTTTCTTTTAAGGTTTTATTGTGAATGGAGTGATAGTTTACATGTGAGAACATTAGCTTTACACTCATCCTATCGTATTTACTTTCATTGCAATGGTTACAATATCCTCCATGCATTATCATTCAACAGTATTTGCTTCTGTTCCCTTTGTTGTTGTTTTTTTTTTTAATGTACACCAAAACACTCAGAAATATACAATTATTCAAACACCCAAAGGGCATACCCTGAAAGCCTGCCCCCCTGGCTGCCAGCACACACCCTTTCCCTCCATGAGTCTAGAGTCCCCAGCTGCTCCCATCTCTCCACATCATCACCTCTGCCTCCATCTCTGGTGTTATTGCTTCTCTGAATAGGATTGTAGGATAAGCATTTGAGTACTAACCATAAAGTCAGTGATTCAAATCCACCAACCACTTCTTAGAAACCCTATACAGGGTTGTTATGAGTGAGAACCGACTTGGTGGCATTTAACAACAACAATAAGAAGCACCCAAGACACAGTTGTTAGACCAGAACAAGAGACTGCTGCGTGATTTAAAATCGGGCAAGGTGTGTACCAGGGTTTTATCCTTTTACCATACCTAGTCTATCTGTATGAGGAGCAAATAATCCAGAAATTGTATTACATGAAGAAGAACCTGGAATCAGAATTGGAGGAAGACATAACAATCTGTGAATGTAAATAATGTAAATGACACAACCTTGCTTGTTGGAAGAAGACTTAAAATACTGATAAAGATCCAAGACTGCAGCTTTCAGTATGCATTGCACCTTAATGTAAAGAAAACAAAAATCTTCACCATTGGAGCAATAAATAACCTCATGACAAACGGAGAAACATTGACGTTGATAAAGACTTCATTTTGCTTGGAACCTCAATCAATTTTATGGAAGCAGCTGTCAATAAATCAAAAGACATATTTGTGGTATCTTGAATTTACTTGATATTGCTTTTCTATCCATGTTGTTGTTGTTAAGTGCTGTTGAGTTGGTTCTGACACAAACTGACCCTGTTTAGGGTTTCCAAGGAGCAGCTGGTGAGTTATAACTGCTGACCTTGTGGCTCAAACTGACCTTGAGGTCCAGTTCTTATCTTACAGTGCCACACTAAGAATATTTTTGTATCCATAGTCTCTTTAATTCCCACTAAGTGATTGAGTTGTTGTTGTTAGGTGCCATCAAATCAGTACTGACTCATACCGACTTATGCACAGCAGAACGAAGCACTGCCCGATCCTGGTCCAATCTCACTACTGTTGCCACGCTTGAGTCCATCAATGCTGCCACTTGGCCAATCCGTCTCGTTGGGGGTCTTCCTCTTTTTCTCTGACCCTCCACCTTACCAAACATGTTATCCTTCTTCAGTGACTTGTCTCTCCTGACAATATGTCTGAGGTATGGGAGATAAAGTTTGGCCATCTTGGCCTCCAAGAAGCACTCTGGCGGCACTTCTTCCAACACAGATCTGTTGGTTCGATGGGCAGCCCATGGCACTTTCAATATTCTCCTCCAACACCATAACTCAAAAGCATCAATTCTACTATGGTCTTCCTTATTCACTGTCCAGCTTTTGCATGCATATGAGGTTATTGAAAACACCATGGCTTGGGTCAGGCACACCTTAGTCCTCAAACTGACATCTTTCTTTGCTCTTGCACACTTTAAAAAGGTCTTGTGCAGCAGATTTGCCTAATGCAATACGTCATTTGATTTCTTGACTGCTTCCATAAGTGTTGATAGCTGATCCAAGAAGAATGAAGTCCTTGACAACTTCAATCTTTTCTCCATTGATAAGAATGTTGTTTATTGGTCCAGTGGTGAGGATTTTTGTTTTCTTGACATTGAGATGTAATCCATACCAAAGGCTGTGTTCTTTGATCTTCATCAGTAAATGTTTTAAGTCCTCTTCACTTTCAGTAAGCAAGGGTGTATCATCTGCATATCGCAGGTTGTTAATGAGTCTTCTTCCAATCCTGATGCCACGTTTTTCTTCATATAACCCAGCTTCTCGTATTATTTGCTCAGCATACAGGTTGAATAAGTATGGTGAAAGAATACAACCTTGTCGCACACTTGTGTAGAGTTTCCAAGAAGTCATTGAGTGGGACCATACAAATAAGTGTACAAGACTCTAAGCCTGGGATTGGTTAGTTTTACCATCCTGATAGGTTTAGAAGGAGCCATCTCTGAAGCAGGAGTGGATGATCCCAGGGCCATCAAGAAGGAAGAGCATGAGTGGAGGTAAGATCCCTATCTAGAAGGAGTTGATGACAGAGTTGGTGGCATGGAGAGACAGAGCAGCTTTGGTCTGTAAGCCCATGGACTGAATAAAGCTGAGTGCCTACAGGCAGAAAACCAACTTGCAGAATGTGCCCTTTGGGCACTCACAGACTGGCTAAAAGAGCTTGGTAAGTTTTGATGGAGGAGGGCTGAGGCCAAGAGGCCACATGGCTGAGAAGCTGAAGACAAAAGTGAGGCATGTCTGCAGTATGCAGAGAAGAGGAATTCCTGAGCAGAGAACTGCATCCTCACTTAGATTAGATTCTGAATTGTTACCTGTTCACTTCCCTAGTAAGCCCATAATTGTGAGTATTGTTGTGGCCATTGGAAGGGATTGTCGAGCCCAGATGTGAAGCGGAGTTCTGTGGGAAGGATGGTTGATGCCAGAATGTGGGTAAAGAAGGTTAGCAGGTAGAGGCAGGAATTGTCTTTGGGCTGATAGTTTGATTCCCCCCTCACCCCAACAGAAATCAGAATACATGGTCCTCACGTGGTTTTTGCAATATTGCATTAGGCAAATCTGCTGCACAAGACCTTTTAAGAGTATTCCAGAGCACAAATATCACTTTGAGGACTAACGTACACTGACCAAAGCCAAGGTATGTGCCTTATATGCATGTGAAAATTGGACAGTGAATAAAGACCTTAGAAGAATTCAACTCCATTTGAATTATGATGTTGGTGAAGAATACTAAAAGTACCATGGACTGCCAGAAGAACAAGCAAGTCTGTCTTCAAAGAAGCACAGTCAGAATGCTCCTTCCAGGCAAGGATGGTGAAACTTTGTCTCTCGTTTTTTGAACATGTTTTCAGGATAGATCAGTCCCTGGAGAAACACATCATGCTTGGTAAAGTGCAGGTTTAGCACAAAAGAGGAAGCCTCCCCCACCCCCACCACCCCCAGCCAAATAGATAGACACAGTGGCCGCAACAATAGGCTCCAACATAACAACCATTGTGAGGATGGTGCCGGGCAGTGCACTGATTTGTTCTGCTGTGCACAGGTTGCTATGAGTTTTAACCAACTGTATGGCACCTGTCAACAACAAAGAAGCAGTAATTGAGATAGTATATGCAAAATATTTGACATAATGGCTCACAAAGAAAAGTTTTAAAATAAATTCTAGCCATCATCATCGTCTTTTTCATTCTAGACATTCTTGCACCATTCTACTCTTTGGTAAAAGTAGAAGAGAGTATGGTGGAAATTGACAATATAGCAATACATGAAAACAAATTAATTCCAATTTAGTCATACTAACAAACATCTAACAGGTGATACATACTGCACTTTCACAACAAGTCAACTCACTAGTATTTTTATAACAGTTACTGCAACAAAATTTAGTCACTATTTAATAGAGGAACTTGTTCCCTAAAAATATTGCATAAAAAACTAACACTGATCTAGAGCCATGGAGTGAAGTGATAGTGTTTTCTCATTTGTTGTTGTTGTGACGTGCCGGCAAGTCAGTTCTGACCCATAGCGACCCTGTATAGGGTTTGGGAGACCAGAAAGGAGGCCATGTCTCTCCTCATTTTTACTAGTAATGACATATGTGCTGAATTATGTATATCCTAAATAAATTTTTCATCACAGTACACACACAAAATGTCCTGTTATATACATAATTTTAAATGTTTTGGATTACACATAATTCAAATTATGCAGAATATTGACTAAGAATATTAACCAACAAAAGGAGTTTTTGTTGTCCCTAAGAAGGAATCCAGAGGAGAATGAGAGGTCAGTAGTAGTTGAAAGACTGAATTGACTCCACTTCCAACGTTAAAAAAAATCAAACAATATGGGGGAACCTATGGTATTTTGTCATAATAACTAGACACTTTCAAATAAGCTACCTAGTTAGGACTCATTAAAAAAAAAAAGAATCTCCGTGCCCATTTTTAATTGTCTTTGTGTAAGTCAAGAGCTGTGACAGCTTCATCAATACTGCCAGACAACCAGAACCAAAGGGAACAATGAAACTCTGAGGCCACTGTCTGGAAACTTGACTCTACCAATGGAGGACAAAGGAGGACCAAATGAAACCTTTCCCCGTCACATGCCCAGAGATACTTAAAGGACCTCAGCTGGAAAGTTTGAGCATTCACGAGTGATCGTAGATTCATCCTGAGAGTAGAGACATCCTACTTGCAAACGAAAGTGATGAATTGAATTTTGTCACCCCACAAATATGTTGTAAATCCGAGCTTCTGTACTCGTGGAACTAATCCCACTTGAGACTATGGTTTCTGTCATGTTTTTGTTGTTAAGTGCCATCAAGTAGGTTCCAATTCAGAGTCACCCTCTATAGGGTTGCCAAGGAGCAGCTGGTGGGTTTGAGCCACCAATCTTTTGGTTAGCAATCCAGTACTTATCCTACAAGGCCACACCTCATTTGTTATGTTAATGAGGTCATAATCATTATGTTTTAAATGTTTTAAACCTAACCGCTTTTGAGACTTAAAAAGAACAGATTAGACACTGAATTGAGAAAGCACAAGTAGGATAGGGTTATACCATGTGGAAGCAGCCAAGGACCCAAGGAAAGCCTGGGGACAGAAGCTCAGAGCCAATAGAGAAGAGCGCCTTCTCATAGAACCAGTGTTCTCAATTTAGACTTCTAGCCTACTGAACTGAGAAAAAAAAAATCTGTTATTTTAATCCATTTGTGGTATTTCTGCTACACCGGCACTAAGAAACTAAGGTGTGCTGACTTCGATTTTACAGTTTGGGCAGTTAAAGTAGCTTGGACAGATGATGGTAGAGAACAGAGCAAAAGGAAGAGAGAGAAAGACACACAGAGAGTAAACAAATTGCATATGCTACTGAAGATTACTGAGCTGTTGTCCAGAGTGGAATCTGAACCAGTGAATTCAAATTGTAACTCTTTAACACTTGCTCTCATGAGCTCTCTGCTCTGCAATCTACTCAGTGTGTAAAATGTGGATTATGTGAAGATTAAATAAATGCATACTAGTAAACTTCTGAGTATGGCCAAAGCTATTACTACTTATTAACTGCCAGAGCATAGACAATGGAGAGACTTTAATTAAGGTGAATATCTAGATCTATTGACTCTTTTCACATGTTATTTGTTAAAGGAGATTTTCTTCCTATTCCTTAGATCTCTTTGTTTCTTCATTAACAGCACCTCCTTAGGTAAAAGGTCAGTTTCCCCTTTGTGCACAGAACCTCCCCACATCATCTCCAGCTGGATTTGTTGGAAAAGATTTTACCAGGTCTGGCTTGGTGTGACTATAGAGACCCAAAATGGTTGAAAACAATACAAGTTTTACTGTCCTTGGAAGACCAAGGGCTAATTATCCAGAATGGATACCTTGTTTTTCCCTTAGAGCTGTTGGTGATAACTCTCAGCACATTAGAAATCACTTGCTATTTAAAAACATAGACATGGGCTTAAATAAAGGGCTGGAGCAGGTATTGTTTCTTATTAAAATCAAGAACAGTTTTCTTATTGAGCATACATTAATATAAATTATTGCAGTCATACTGTTAATTGAATACTTTGAATACTGTTGATTGCTATAGTAGATAATTTTGTAACTTCGTAACATCAACAATCCAAAATTGGTTTGAATGTTTCCAATTTTACAGACTAAAAATATCTCCTAGGTTCAGGGAATGTCTGTGGGGATTCAGTCATACAGAGCTTTAGGATTAAGCTCTCAGAGCCAGGGTATGCACGCCATCTCTTTAATCAAAAAGCCCCTCTGCTCCAGACTCTTTCATCCACAAGCCTTATTAAATGTATCTTATTATTAAATATAACAACAACTTATTGCTACGTGTCGGCGAGTTGGTTCCTACTCAAGTGACCCTGTTTGCAGGGTTGTTTTTAACCACAAGGTCTGTGGTTCAAATTCACCAGTCCCTTCTTGGAAACCCTATGTATGGTTGCTATGAGTCAGAACTAACTCGATGGCACAAAACAACAATAATGATGTCAGGAGTGTGGTGGCTTTGTAGGGTAAATTCTGGACTATGAACCACAGGGTCGACAGTGTGAGCCCACCAGCCTCTCCCAGGTAGAAAGATAAGGGTTTCTGCTCTTTTAAAAAGATGTACAGCCTCAGAAACCCTATACAGGGTTGGTATGAGTTGGAAACGACAGCAACAACACTGATGTTGGAGGGGCATCTAATTGGTAAGAACCTCAAACTCATTGCCATAAGGTTTTCGAGACTGTAGCAGTTAGTTTTCTCCCAAGATCAGTTGATAAATTTGAACTGCCGACTTCACAGTTAGCAGTCCAGTGCTTAGGAACTTCAAGGAGTCATTCTTTTCAGAGAAACAACATTACAAATATTTAAGTCTTGTTTACACTAACCTGTACCATTGGCTTTGGAAACTTTATAAGGGCTCATAGGGGGCTTTAGACATAGAAAATCTAATGTTTCTGTGTTTTATAATATATATTTTTTTAACTTAAATCCGATTTCCATTAGAGGAGGGGATTTTATTTTTAAATCTTTTAATCTTTAAATCTTTATTGCTATTATAAAATTATGGATAACAACAACAACAAAAAGTTATGAGTCAAGAAATTTGGATTTGGTTCTAGGATTTTGGCCTAAATTGACCCTATAACCAAATAATACACACAAAAAAACAGGGTCTTCCAGTCAACTGTGACACCCAATATTTCATAGTTGAACTGCCCCCATAAGGTTCCCAAGGCTGCAAACCTTTACAGAAGTGTTGTTCTTAAGTGCCACCGAGTGGCTTTTGACTCATAGAGACCCTTTATAAGGTTTCCGAGGAGTGACTGGTGAGATTGAACTGCTGACCTTGCAGTTCAAACTGACTTTGTGGTTGAGTGCTTATCCTACAGCTTCACACCAGGAACCCTTTTATGGAAGTGCTGGGCTATTAAGTGCTGTCACATCATTTCTGGTCCATAGTGACCCTGTATAAGGTTGCCAAGGAAAAGCTGGTAGGTTTGAACCACCGACCTAGTGGTTAGCAGTCCAGTGCTGATTCTACAGCACCACACTAGAACGCCTTCTCTTGGAGAAGTTGGTGGGTTCAAAACAGACCTTTTAAAGGGTGTATAATTTTTTATCCTCTCCTGTGTTCAGTTTTATAACCACCACTTGTCTTAAATTACTTTTGTAAAAATCACTTAAAGTCAACAGTAGGTGGTGCTCTCACCACACTGCTGACTCTTGATACAAAAGTCAAATTCACTATTTACAGTTTCACCAATTGGTTCCAACTCCTAGTGACACTGTACAGGATTTATGAGGCGCAGAGGCTTGGTTTGAACCACTGATCTTGTGTTCTCCATCTAGTGTTTATCCTATTTGCCACACCAAGAGTCCCTTTTACAAATTCTAGTGTATATGCTTAAGAAACCCTGATGGTGTACTGAATTATGCTTTGGGGTGCTAACCTCAAGGTCAATAGTTTGAATCCCCAAGCTGCTCAGTGGGAGAAAGGTGAGGGTTTTTTCACTTCTGAAAAGATTTACAGGCTCAGAAACTCTATACAGACTTGCTGTAAGTTATACACAACCACTGCCATCTGTATATGTGCTGCTCAAGGGTGTTGTAAAAGCAAAATAATGAAGATCCCTGCTGCATTTAAAACATCAGTTTGCCCAAAGTCTGTTTAGAATGAAGATTTTAATAGAAAGTAGACTGAAAATTTTGTGAGGAATCTGGTATGGCGCTGGCCTGCAAGGATAAAGTGCTGGGCCATAAGGTCAGTTTGAACCACAAAGTCGGTGGTTCAAATTCACCAACCACTCCTTGGAAATCCTATGCAGGGTCTCTGTGACTTGATGATACTTAACAACAATAGCAAATGTTCATATGTACCAGAAGAGGTACTCTGATACAGCTTTAAAACGCATTTAGGACTACAAAGCCTACAATTATTCCTCCCTGAATAAAGAGTTCCTTTTCTATGTAACAGTCAAATGGATTTTTTTTTTTTTTCAAAAAAAGATAGTTGTACACAGATGTTTTATTCATTTAAATCAAATTACAGACACTTCTACAATCTTTGATTCAAAATATCCCTTTGAAGTTTGTTAAGCTAAAAGTGCTGTTTTCAATTGTGAATTTTAAGACTTTGAACAGTCCCCTAGTAATTTGGGGCCCTGATATGTATGTGAATGTGTGGCTTTAATTCTTGATTTAATTCAAAGTATCTTTTATCTCTTAACAGTTTCGCCTGCACTTAGGAGAAAGAGGTGTCTCATGAAAACAGAGTGGAGGCGCTAACTAAGTCATCCTCCCTGGTCTTCCAAGGTCAGGAAGGGAAATAGGAAAACCTTTCCCACAAATTCAGCTGGAGGCTGTATGGGAAAATTGTGTGCAAAAAGCAGACACTGGCCAACTAGCCTTGGCAAGGTCTATATTGAGGTAAGGGGTTAGAGAGCCTAAGCACGGTTTCTGGCTATCTCTGGAGTATTTTCACTGGACAAGGTGTTCCATATCTAGTGAAGGACCCAAATGAGTGGGGAGTGAAGGAATTGATAATAGTAACAACTGTGAAGGAATCTTGGTGGCACAAGGCTTTCAGCTGCTAATGGAGAGCAATGGTGTTGGTACCCAGTGGGTTCACTAGGGGTGAGCAGAGGGAGAGAAGGGAGGTTGTGGACTACACCCAGACACTGTCAGTGAGGTAACAGCAAAATGACTCTTGGGGTCATGGTGGCAGCAGAGGGCAGGCAGGTGAGCAGGGTGACTGGCCGCCAAGGCAGCGATGTCACCAGAGTTGGTGTCACCCAGTCCTTAGTGTGTAACTCCTCATTAACCCCTACCACAGCCCCTGCCACAGCTGTGCTGTGCTTGGATCCAACGTTGCCCACCATTGGATGGATAGGAGGATTACAACTTAAGGTCAGTGGGAAAGGGGAGAAACTGCAGGAAGCTGGGGGCTGAGAAGGGGGAGTAGCAGCCTTGCATGGCAGTCCTAGCTTTGCATGGGGGCTGAGTAGGGTGAGGGGGTGGGAAGGTGGCATGTAAGTGTTCTACTCAGCAGAGGGGGTTCGCCAGCTGCCCACACGGGTGTGGGTGTTTGACACCATCAGAGCACCGGGTGATACCATCCTAATCATGCTGCTGTTGGAACCCACCCAGTGGCTCCATGGGAGAAAGACCTCAAGATCTGTTCTCATAAAGGTTGTTGGTGTTGGTATTGTTACATGCTGTCGAGTCAGTTCTGACTTATAGTGACCCTGTATAGGGTTACCAAGGAGTATCTGGTGGATTTGAACTGCTGACCTGTAGGTTAATAGTCAAGTGTTTATCTTACAGTGCCACACTAGACATCCCCATCAAGGTAGTCTAGAAATTTCTACTCTGTTACTTGTGGTAGCTGTGAGTGAAAATATGGGCACCTAACAACAATGGCAATATCACTGATGAGGGTCTTAATTTAAGAACCCATCCCAGTTTTTTATCTGCATATATTTTATGTTCCCAACAGTCCTGCCCATGAAAAACCTGGTCATAAGAAGTCCTTGTCCAAGGTCCCTTCAGTAAATTCCAGAACCGAGTATCCAAGCTTGACTCCGGAAACTCTGTTTTTAACCACTGTTCTTTACTGTCTCCCAAAATGAGAGCAAATGCTTCATGATTACTGTCTGTGAGGCACTGTTTGAAGTTCTGTACCCATATTGTTTTAATTCTTACAACAACCCCATAATGTCAATCTTGTTATTATCCCCATTTCACAGCTAAGGAAATAGAGGTCCAAGTCAGTTTTAAACATGAACATGAAGGTTATTATAGTTGAGGGTGTGCTTAAAGACAAGAATCCCTTTTTTTTCTTTTTGGTAGCAAAATGCCACTTCACTCTTTATTGGACACCAGCACCAGTTCCTTTCTCTCCAGGCACAGGGAACGTGGGCAGGGGCTCTGTCACTTGGCTTCCTTGGCCAGGGTGAAGAGGAAGCCTGACCATTCTGGCCTTATCACCCCCTCCTAGGATCAACATCTTCCTCAGTACCGGGTGATATTTGCTTCTTTTTAAAAGAAAGAGATAGCAAGTGCAGAATATAACTCTATCTACCCCCCCCCCCCTCAACCCTAAGTTTTTTCTTTCTCTGGGGTTTTACTTCCATTGATGCTGCCCCCTCCAAGCTGCCCCCAAGCTGAACTACTTCTCTGTAACTGATCTCTGATCTAAGAATGGGAATGAACTTCTCTTGGTGCCCCTTCTTGCAGCTAGGATTTTAAAAAAAAGTAGTGTCACTCAATATAGAAAAGGAACAAGAAAGATTGACTTCCTCTGCCCTGGGTTCAACAGTCTGAGAAAATGCTGCTTTTGCTCCAAGGCTCTGAGGCAATTTCACAGCCCCACACTGCTCACCGTGATGACATCTTCCCACCAGTCATCCTTACCCATCACAGCCAAGATACCCTTCTGAGTCTCCAGCCCACCTTAGGATTCTTTCCCAGTTGTTTGTCAGGACAAAGGTATAATTAACCAGAGAAACAATCTCATTCTTCTGGTGAGAAACCCTGTTTCCCTACAGACTGGTGGAATTTAGAGAGTGGTTTGGAAGCTAAGGCAATGAGAAGGAGGAGGTTGCTGCATTAGAGAGCATTGTTAGTACAGTCTAGTTGGTATAGAGTCAGAACAACCCTATATAGGGTTTCCAAGGAGCAACTAACAGGGTTGAACTGCTGACCTAGTGGTTACCAGTCTAGTGCTTGTCCAACAATGCCACAATAGGACTACTTGTGGTTAGCAGCCCAATGCTTGTCCTACAGCACCATAACATTACAGAGTACAGCTTCAGGGAGTTAATTTATTAGCTACTTTGCCCAATAGCAGGAAATGGCTGCATGGTTCTGTCAAGAATAACAGAAAATCTAATAGAGAAGAAAGTTGTCCTTTTCCATGTATGGGTTCTCCATGCACACACTGTTTTATTTCTCAAATTTTCTGTTTTCTTATAGGTAAAATGAAGTTAGTTAACAAACAGTTCTCTAAATCCTGGTGTGGCATTGTAGGATCAACACTGGATTGATGAACAAAGTGAGCAGTTCAAACCTACAAGGCGCTGTGGGTTAATGCACTGGACTGCACAAGGTCAGTGGTTCAAACTAACCAGCTGCACCTCGGAAGCGCTACACAGGATTGCTATGGGTCATAACCGACTCAACGGCACTTAACAACAATAACAAATCCTGTTGTGGCATTTAGGATCAGCACTGGACTGATCAACAAGGTCAACGGTTCAAAGCCACCAGCTGCTCCTCTGAAACCCTATACAGGGGTGCTAGTAGTCAGAACTGACTTGGCAGCAATGAACAACACATATCCTGCCTAATTCTGATCATCTATGATTTTGGACTTATTTTAAGAGATTATTTTTTGAGAGAAAAAGACTGTTAGCAAAAGTGCATATGTAGTTCTAACTTACAAACAATTTCAGACATTTTGCTTTAATAGTGTTGATTTTTTGCCTCTATGCTATTTATTTCAATTTTCCAGTTGAGAGGAGACAGTCTAGACATTGTGTGTATTCTTCATAACTGCACACATTTGCAATAGTTAGATAAGGAGTAATAATATAATTTCTCAGTATTAATTAAAGAAATTATAAGAACCCCTAAAACCAATAATGCTTTATAAAATTTTCATTTAACTTCTCAATTGAATTCAACATGTGTTTATTGAATGCCTTCCCAAAGCTGGTCTCACTTGCTTCTCACGGCTTTCAGTACAAAACCAGGCAGCTTCATATGGACACAGGTCTGACTGACATGTGTCACACTTGGTAATGAAATGAGCCATCCTGTCTGAACTACCAGTAACCATAGAACTTTCCCTTCTCTTAAGACTTTTCCTCCTTAAAAAAGGAATAATCTTCCCATTTCCTCACCCCATCTGGTCTTTATCCTAAATGGCTCTGGAGTTTACCATATTTGAAGTCTTTTGGTCCCTGGGTGGCACATACGGTTTACACTCAGGGATCCAACTGAAAGTAGTTGGTTTAAACTCAAGCAGCAGCACAGAGAAAGAGAGAGCTGTCAATTTGCTTCTATAAAGATTACTGCTAAGAACACCATGTTGTTGGTGGTGTTAAGTGGCATCGAGTCGATTCCGACCCATAGCGAACCTGTATAGGGTTTCCAAGAGCAGCTGGTGAGCTTGAACCGCCGACCTTGCAGTTCAAATGTCTTTGCAGTCTAATGCATTAACTTTTAGCACCACACCAGGACTCCAAGAATGCCGTGTGGAATAGTAACACATGGGGTTGGTATGAGTCGGAATCGACTTCACAGCAGCAGGTTTGTTGTGTTTTGTGGCAACTGTAATTTTTTTTTTAAAAAAAGACAATGGATCAACTGGAGATTCTTCTTTCAGTGACCTTTTAGAGGACTTTCTGCCTTTGTAATTACAAGCATGGAAACACAGAGTGATAGAGGCAAGGCAGGGTGAGCAGAGCGGCCAGGTACAATAATCAGGAGTGGTGTCTTAGAGGAAGGACTAACTGGTGTTCAAGGGAATGGAGAGATGAGCAGGGACCTAAAGAGGGCTCCAGATGTGAGGAACAGCTCCGAGGCATCTCACGATGCTTTACTGCTTCCATTTCAATTTATTTCTACAGTTTATACTATTTTTAGAGAAATTGTTAACATTGCATTGTTAAAATAAACCATCTAAACAAAGTAGTTTCCTCTTGTATTTTGGTGGTTGAATTCTCAGTTAAGTATGAATGTGCAAGAGTATATATATGAATGTGTGTGTGTGTGTGTGTGTGTGTGTATGAGAGACAGAATTTACTTGGAAGAGTGTGGTGGGGAAACAGGAGTAAGGAAGGTTGTTTTCCACAATGATTCACACCATCTATTTTCCCTAAGCTAAAATGCACACTAAGAGTGTGTAAATTGTTGCTGTTGTTTGGAAACATACTTTGGTTATGTTATACAGTTTTTCTTCATATAATCATAGAGAATTTCTAAAAAGAGAAACTTCCAAAGTCACATCCTAGCATGTAGGATAGAATAAATCCTAGATTGCTAATATTTATGTTTATAAACAAAGAATTGGAAAGGTGTAAAAGAAAAGTCATCTTTGGCGTTTAGCAGATAGTTTACATTTCCTTCTTGTAACAAATTTTGTCATTTACTTTTCCTTACGTTGATATTGCCTTGCTACTTCAATCTACCAGAAGATGAATCAATTAATATAAATAAGTAAGTAAAGCTTTAGAAATTCATAGCAGTAACAAAACAAAGGTAAATATTTATGGCTAAAATTAAAGATTGGATCCAAAATAGGAATGGGGTGGAGAAAGTTAAGCAAATCATTCTGTGTTTTACGTTGATTGTATTTATACTTTTTCTGTGGGTCTAGGCAAACATGAAAAATGTTAGTTATTTATACATACCAAATCTCTGCATTTTTGACATCATTAGACATAGCTTCTTTATGTGTATATACACTCTTTTGCGTCTGTTTTTCTTTGGAGCAAAATACCTACACATTCTTACTGTAACTAAAGAATGATGACCACAATAAAGGAAATATCATTTGATGTGTCAGTAATAATTATTGTTGTTATATTAACATCATATTTTATTTCTTACTTGCTACCTGCCAAGTTATACTCAGGGCACAGTAATTAGCTCAGTGAGTGAGCTTGACTCTACTCAGATATTACATGAAGAAATTGGAGTAGGTGATCTTGTAAAAATTCATTGGTTCTGGAGAAAGTCTACAGATTTTACTTTTTAAAAAAAACTTGCATCAGCAAAAAGGAAATATAAAGACTGGGGAAATTTATCAACAATTAAGATATAAAATTCTTCAAATACAAGATAATAAAAGTGTTAATAATCAAGTTGAGAAAAAAAATGTCACAATGCCAGAAATCAGTTCACAAATGAATAAAACTAAATATTAAAAAAAAAAAAAAAATTTAATGCAAATTAAAAAACAAGATTTTTCCTTTATGTGGTTATTGAATTAAACATAAAGCATGTGGTATAATGGTTAAGAGCCTGAGTTCTGGAGGTAGAGACGTTTTGAGGCAGATATGAAATGCTGTCTAGTCAGTTCCGACCCATAGTGACCCTGTATAGGGTTTACAAGGAGCAACTGGTGAGCTTGAACCATCGACCTTGAAGTTCAAACTGACCTTGCAGTCCAATGCATTAACCCACACTGCCACAGATATGCCTGATGAGAATAGCTGTTTGATCTCCTACAGACTGTGGGCCTTAGCAAATCTTGGACACATTTTCTCACTGTGATAATAATAATAGCAATATTAATATGCATAGTTTATTGGATGATTAATGAAGATTAAAATGTGATAATGACCATAGCATGCTTAGCTCATTGTGTGTTAAGAAGAGTGCTAAGCTCATACTAAAAATTTAATATTAATTATTATCAGTTTAATGCTGGCAAAAAATGTAAAATGGCATAGATATTTTATTAGGCAATTCAATAAAATATTGATGAAATATTAAGTAGTGTTTTCCATATTTTTGAGAGTTTTAAGCCACTGGAAACTAGATCCAGCAATCCCCGATTGGAACCACAAAGAAGTCAGTGTTTCCAGATTGTTTCTTTAACAAAGGCTGATAGTGTCTAAAGTGCTTTGATTCATTACTTCACTCTAAGAGGAGAATGTGTGTGAATACATAAACAAAAACTTGTTGGTTCGTGTTTGCTAAGAATGTTTTATTGCCACTATATTACAAATTCCGTATCTGATTTTGAAAATTATAACATAAGACTCTAAGGAAATTACAAAATGTGTTTCAGGCACATTTCCTGTAAGTACAGAGAATTATTTTATTACTATGTTTATAGGCTCAAAGGTCTTGACAACTGTTAGCTGTATATTTTTAGAAGCCCAAATTTTTTCTTTTCAAAATACCATTTAAATTCAACAAACTTATTTAGCTCCAAATATACTGATTTTTTCCTTATTTGACAGATAATATCATTGGGTGATTTAACCACAGTTATTTTTCATGTAAGTATTTTTATCTTATATAGCTATGAAGCTATTACCAGTTTAGCTTCTAAGAGTTTTGAGAGATTTGTTTAGTACATTTGGTGTAAATCTATACCTGTTATAATTAAGCTCCTTAATATCTAAGAGAATTCCTGGTGTGGTGCTGCAGGTTAATGTGCTAGAGTGCAAGGTCGGTTTGAACTGCAAGGTCAATGGCTCAGGCTCACCAGCTGCTTCTCGGAAACCCTACACAGGGGCACTATGAGTCAGAACCGACTCAATGGCACTTAACAACAATAAACAATATCCAAGAAATTTGGCGATATTAGGCATACAAGGCATTTTAATCAAAACAAAAGAACTTTTCATGTGATAAATGATAAAACCCAAACCACTGACACTGAGTCAATTCTGACTCAATAAGACACCACACAACAGAGTATACAGAGTAGAATTTGCTCCATAGTGTTTCCAAGGCTGTGTACCTTTATAACTTTAAAATAATATTTTCATAGTGCATCTTCAAATTAACTAATTCACTTGCTGTTAAGATTACATGATCTTCTTGGCAACTAAGAACTAAGATACTTAAACTGAATAATTTGTTAATCTAAATCTGTTTATAGTAAAGTACATTTTAATAAAAAGAAAAAGTTTTAACTATTTTATTATTTCTTATATATATGCTAAATCTCTTAAAGATTGGTAAACTAAAATGGATTTTTTTCAAAGCCTTTTTCCCCCCTTATTGTTCATAAAGGTCATTGTCCAAATTTTCTTAATGCAATCAAAATTTTTCCATCTGCATGAATATTTTTTGTAGAAAGATCAGCACAAAGCTGGTCCCTATGACACAGAGGTTAAAAATATCTCAAACGTCCAACTTTTCCAGTATGTTAGTTCTATCACTCCATAACCCTTGTTAAGGAGCTCTGGTAGCGTAGTGGTTACGAATCGGGCTATGACCCGCAAGGTTGGCAGTTCGAAGCTACCAGCTGTTACGCAGGAGAAAGATGAGGCTTTCTGCTCCTGTAAAGATTTACAGCCTCGGAAACCCTGTACAGGGTCGCTATAAGTCGGAACCGACTCCACGGCACATAAACAACCAACCACCCAACCATAACCCTTGTTATCAATCATCTCTATTCCCTTCCCCCACATTGCAGAGTTCTGCAACACAGTTCAACTTCTCATAGAACTGGCAACTGTTAAAGGAAATGGTTTAGACAATTGGGAGGTTGGCAAGTCCCAACTCTGTAGTTCAGAGGACAGTCTGGAGGACTCTTCTCACCCATGTGGTCTCAAGAGCTGAGGAACCCAAATGGGCAGGTCAGACAACAGGCTGTTAATACATGAGGTTACAGGAAGTGGTCAATCAGGTCAGGCAATGGACCAAAAGTCCTTCGAACTGGTGATCAGAATAATGAGCCAGAAGCAAGATCCAACTCAAGAAAGCAAACTTTACCAATGCAGTTCTATAAATTGAACTCAGACCAGATCCCTAAGAAAAACTAAGCATGGTAACTTGACTAACACCTTTTGTAAGGTTATAGAGTCAATCCTAACTCATAATGACCCTGTGTTTGGTTTCCAAGGAGCAGCTGGTGTATTTAAACCTCTGACATTGTGGTTCACAGTCCAATGCTGATCCTACAGTGCCACACCAGAAGTCATCTACTAAGATGGGTGGGGGCATCCTTAATCCTTACTGTTGATGTTTTGTGCATCGAGTCGCTTCCGACTCATAGCAACCCTATCTATGCACACAGAATGAAGCACTGTCTAGTCTTGTAGCATCCTTACAATTGTTACATTTGAGCCCATTGCTACTGCCACTGTGTCAATTCATCTCATTGGGGCGCTTCCTCTTATTTGCTGACCTTTCCTTATTCTTCGCTGTTGTTGTTGTTAAGTGCCATTGAGCTGGTTCTGACTGATAGCACCCCACATAGGGTTTCTGAAGCTTTTAAAATCTTTGTAGGTCTCCTGAGGAGCGGCTCATAGGGGTTTGTAGTCCAGTGTTCAAACTATGAAACCAACCCACTTCCTCTTCTTAGTCCTTGTTGTTGTTAAGTGCTGTTGAGTTGGTTCCAATTCATAGTGACCTTGTATAAGGTTTCCAAGGGATGGCTAGTGGGGTTGAACTGCTGATCTTGTAGCCCAAACTGACCTTGTGGTCCGTAGCCCAAACTGACCTTGTGGTCCAGGGCTTATCGTACAGTGCCCCACCAGGACTCCTTAGCCCCACCTTAATCCTACTCCTTGTTGTTGTTAAGTGCCATGGAATTTGTTCTGACTCGAAGCAACCCTATTTAGGGTTTCTGAGGAGTGGCTGGTGAGTTTGAGCCACCAGCTTTGTGGTTAGCAGTTCAGTGCTTATCTTTCTGTACCACATCAGGACTCCATAGTTCCATCTTAATTCTGCCTCATTAACAACTTACTTCAAACTGGGTCCATAATCACAGGCATAGAGGCAAGGATTACAGTACCCCACAGAATGGAGAAATATGGCTAGAAGGGCCATAAGAAATCATTAGCTGCTCTGCATCCTCTCTTAAAACAATTGGACTAGTCCATTTGTTCCACAACTAGGAGGATTTGAGTTCACTGAAAGATGTCAACCAGTAAGAAATTGCAGGATAGGATACCTGGGCTTCAGGGTAGCAGGGATGGAAGTACTGAAATGGTGACTTTTATTCTTATGTCATGTCATTCACACCATCTATATGGCTTGAATCACAAGGTCAGCAGTTCAAACTTACCAGCAGCAACTCAGAAACCCTTTACAGGGTTGCTATGCATTGGAACTGACTTGATGGCACTTACCAACAACAATATTGGCACTAAACCTCTTTTTTTAATCTCAATTACATGTGAGAGGTTCTGTGATGCACACATTTTATCATGGTGCAATTTGTATTAATCATACAATCCCTAATACCTAAATACCATGGACTGTCAGAATAAACAAATCGGTATTACAAGAAGTACAGCCAGAATGCTCGTTGGAAACCAAGATGGCGAGACTTCATCTCTCATACTTCAGACATGTCCTTGGAGAGAAGGACATCATGGTTGGTGAAATGGAGAGTCACTGGAGAAGAGGAAGACCCCCAAAGAGATGAATAGACAGGGGCAGCAGCAATGGGCTCACACATAATAATTGTGAGAGTGGCACAGGACTTGGCAGTGTTTCATTTTGTTGTGCACAGGGTTGCTGTGAGCTGGAACCAAGTAGCTCATAACAACAGCAACTGCGTATGTCTGTCTTTAAACACGGGAGAGTCCAGGACAGAGTTCTGTCAACAGGGGCTGATTCTCTCCCGTGCTTTTGTTTGTCTCTGCCTGGCTTAATATTTCAAATTTAGATTTGTGCCTAGGAAGATGGACTCCAGTCGTCTCAGCTTAAATATCCCTCAGAGGAGAGAGAGTGTCTCTTCCAACAGTCTGACAGAAACTTTCTGGGATATTTTGGTCTGTTCAACTTGAGACATGCTCCCATGACTGAACCTTTTAATTGTAGAAGTTCTTTGAGTTGATCATGACTGGTATTTATTCTCCTGGCAAGCAGCAGAGAGAACTGACTTCATCAGAACCCAGTGGAGTTCAATGGAAGGGGAGTTTTATACTCACAGTTATCAAAGCAGTAAATCAAGTAGAAACAAAAGCCTTTTTTTCTAGATCACAAAAAAGACCTTATGTTGCTGCATATACAAAGGGGCTTTAAAAAGTTCAAGGAAAAGTTCCACTATCTTTTCATTCCATTTTTCCATGAACTTCTTGAAACCCCTTTGTATTTTTAAGGAACACATGACCATGATAATTGTACATATATTTTATACATGTTTTTAATTTGTATGAAATTTTATTTACGTTTATGTATATTGAATATAATTACAATTTGATTTTGATTATCTAGAATAATTACAACAGAACACAAAGTAGGTGAAAAACTGTGATTATTACAATGGATAATATTCTTTCTCTGGGTATATTTGAACATTTCCACAATAGTTTGGTTTAGGAAAAAAGAAGTCCAAGAAAAGAGTTGGGTTAAGTAAAAATAAAATTTTAAAAAAGAATAAAGTAGCATGACTTGTTCCACTCAGTACTCACACGCTATCATTTTTCTTTATCTATATATACCTTCCTATAACCTCAAATTGAAATGTAATTACGTTTAAATGCTGTGAATGTTTGTGGGATATTTCCTTGTGGCGCTGTGGGTTAATGCGCCACACTGTAAAGCTGTTTGAACTGCAAGGTTGGCGGTTCAAGCTCAACAGCTGCTCCTCAGAAACCCTATATAGGGTCGCTATGGGTCGGAACCGACTCGGCACTTCACAACAACAAGTGTCATAGACATGAGCTTGGCTCCATATGGTATGCACTGGACTGAGACACACAACATCCAAGATTCAAACCCACCAGTCACTGTGGGAGAATGATGAGTCTGTCTACACACACCCGCCAAGACTTAAAGCCTGGGAAGCTCTATACAGGGTTGCTATAAGTTGGAATTGACTCCACAGCACTTAATATCAACAACAGTATCAAGGCGGATTTGAGCAGGAGACTCCTTTAGGTATAAAAGACAGATTGTCAAATTCTTTCTCACAGCAAAAATACAGTAGATTCTGGACCCCACTAGTGTTAAAGACAGGCTTGAACAGACAATCCTGGACATTGTATAAGAATTTAAGATTTTGATAAAACCAATGTTGAAATTACTTACTCTAGGAATAAAGTCTGAATGAAGAGAGAACAAAATGAAGTCAGGAGATAGCTCATAAACAGGCAACTAAGGATGTTAAAATACTGGAGTGGTGTCATTGGGTAAACACTGGACCACAAATCAGCTAAAACCTCAAGGTTGGCGGTTCAAACCCACCAACTGCTCCTCAGAAACCCTATACAGGATCACTATGAATCAGAACTGATTTGATGGCACTTAACAACAACAAGGAAAAGTTAAAAGACTAAGTTTGTGCTGATGAGTCATGGACAGATTTTAGAAGTTTTCCTGTTCTTATGGCTTATTTGTGTTTCTGTGACTATATTTGTTTCCGTGCCAATTATGCTGTTATTTTTATTCTTTATTATCTGGAACTTTACATTACATAAGGAGCTTAGTTAGTGTAGTGGTTATGAATCGGGCTGTTAACCTGAAGGTTGGCAGTTCGAAAGTACCAGCGGTTCCGCGGGAGAAAGATGAGGCTTTCTGCTCCCATAACTCCGGAAACCCTGCACAGGTTCACTATGAGTCGGAACCAACTCCATGGTACTTTGCAACAACACCCACAACACATTACATCTCATAATGAAAAATTCAAAATAGAATTTATTTTTAGTGGGTTTAAATCTCAGTGTGTGAAAATTCAGGTGTGTAAATATTTTTACTACAGGTTGTTGTTTTTGTTAAGTACCGTGGAGTCAGTTCCGACTCATAGCGACCCTTCACAGGGTTTCCAAGGCTGTAAATCTTTACGGGAGAAGAACGCCTCATCTTTCTCCCGTGTAACTGCTGGTAGTTTTGAACTGCTGACCTTGAGGTTGGCAGCCCGACTGGTAACCACTATGCTACCAGAGCTCCTTCCTACAGGTAGTCCCTGATTTATGACAGAGTTATCTTCCTACTATTTTGTCATAAATTACTTTTAGCATAAGCTAAACACCTCATGTTTTTGTTTCTCTTCACTATTACTGCTTTTTATTATCAGCATCTTTATAAATACAATCTTATTTATCTTTAGTGGTTAGAAAATTTACAGAACTACATATAAACTTATGGAATATATTTTAATACATAGATACATTAAAATATACAAATCATAAAAATTTACTCTGATGATGAAGAGTTGGACAACTTTGGCATTGTGTTAGTTGCAGTATTGACTCCGCTTATGAAAGGTTCTGGATCATCTGAAATATCCCTGGAATGGGGATGGTGTTTCTGGTCAGAAAATTGGTGAGAATTGTCTGTATGGTCCTTTTTTTCTTCATATGTTCATGGTAACATTTCACTGCCACCTGAAACTATTAACTTTATCTTAGTGACAAGAGGTTGGATCATTTTCAAGCAACTGAAGCTTCTAATTTAGTTTCAAAACTAAAAATCTATATGGCAACATTTTGAGCAGTAAATCATAAAATTCAACATCTGCGAGTGAACATCTGAGAAGAATAAAATCAGCAAATTACACACTGAAACATGTACATTTTATCAATGGTAGCGTGTGCTAAAAAAAAGTTGTTGTTGTTAGGTGCCATTGAGTCGGTTCTGACTCATAACATCTTTATGGACAACAGAACAAAACACTGACTGATCTTGTACCCTCCTCACGGTTACCATTGAGCCCATTTCTGCTGCCACTGAGTCAGTCCATCTTGTTGGGGGTCTTTCTTTTTTTTATTGTATCTTCTCCAGGTTCTAGTCCTTGATGATAACATGTCTGAAATATGAGCGATAAGAACTCACCTTTAAATGAAGTTCATCATAACTCAAACACATTGTAAATCAAGGACTACCTGTATAAATACACAACATTTTTTTCTTTGAGCTGTGTGGTCTTTTGTTGTTGTTGTTGTTAGGTGTCATCAAGTCGGTACCGACTCATCGCAACCTTATGCACAGCAGAACGAAACACTGTCCGATCCCGGGCCAACTTCACTATTGTTGCCACGGCTGAGTCCATCAATGCTGCTACTTGGCCAATCCATCTTGTTGGGGGTCTTCCTCTTTTTCTCTGACCCTCCACCTTATCAAACATGATATCCTTCTCCAGTGACTGGTCCCTCCTGACAATATGTCTGAAGTATGAGAGATGAAGTTTAGCCATCTTGGCCTCAAAGGAGCACTCTGGATACACTTTTTCCAAAATGAATCTATTGGTTCTTTTGGCAGCCCATGGCACTTTCAATGTTCTCCTCCAACACCATAACTCAAAAGCATCAATTCTTCTATGGTCTTCTTTATTCACTGTCCAGCTTTCGCATGCATATGAGGTTATTGAAAATACCATGGTTTGGGTCAGGTGTAATTAGTCCTCAAGCTGACATCTTTGCTCTTCAACACTTAAAAAAGGTCTTGTGCAGCAGATTTGCCTAATGCATTATGTCGTTTGATCTCCTGACTGCTGCTTCCTTGAATGTTGTTAGTAGATCCAAGAAGAATGAAGCCCTTGACAACTTCAATCTTTTCTCCGTTGATAAGAATGCTGTTTATAGGCCCAGGAGGTAGCATAAAACTGACATTAGCCTGTTTTACTTAAATTAGTTCAAGATTATTTCCTTAATTTTTCTGTGACTATTTCTTCATGTACAAAATGGGTATTATGCAAGAGGACTTCAAAAAGTTCATGGATAAATGGGAAAACAAGATAATGGTATTTTTCAACAATCTTTTCGAAACCGTCTCATAGTGGTATTTGTATCATTGGTGTGTTATGAAAATTAAATGGGTTAATACTTGTAAGGGTTCCTGGTGTGGCACTGTGGGTTAATCCACTGGACCGCGAAGTTAATTTGAGCTACAAGATTGGTAGTTCAAGCTCACCAGCTGCTTCTCAGGGCTGCTATACATGCAAACAACATAAAATAGTGTCCAGTACCTAGGAAACTCTATATAAGTGTGTACTTATTATTTTATTATTATCTTCATCCTCATTCACAGTTGTTCTGACATTCTATTGTGATGCTTATGGGTAGTAAGGAAACAAGGTATGATGAGGCTGTATTTAGTCCTTCACTTCATCATCTATTCATGCCAAAAATTTACCTTCCTTTGGTTTCTACACAGATTATTGCCACATCCTGATCTTTCCACCAAACTTTTCTTTTCACACTTAACTATGCCATGTTGTTTTTGAGTGCTGAACTGTCATTTGGCCAAGAAAAATTCTGTCAGCCCATCTACTTACATAATTCAAGAATGCTCTTACAACCTGGGTAAGAACAAACTCAGAAACTTAACAAAGCTTGCTACCTCTTCATACTACACATGCTCATCATCTCTCAAATTACTGCAAAGTTTAAAGGGATTTCTGTCTCATAACTTCATCTAAGGACACAGTCTGAGTTAGGAGGCAGGTGTAAGACACAGTGCCTTTTATTAGCCTTTCAAATTCTCTGGTGGTTCCTATGGTTCCTATTGCAAGCTTATCTCCTATCTTTCTTTGATCTCTTTATCCCAACCAGGTAATCTTCCATCTAGTTAATTCTGACTTATAGTGACCCTGTATGCTATAGAATTATTCCATAGAGTTTCACAGACTGTTGCATCTTCTCCCATGGAGTGACTGGCGGGTTTGAATTGCTGACCTTTTGCTTAAACACTGTGCCACCAACAGCTCTTGCAAAATCTGAGGTAATCTGATTTTATAAAACTATGGTTTATGCCTCTAGAAATTATAATCCAAATGCTTTGACCTCTATAACTGAAAATCCAGCATTCCCCTCTTCCAACCTTCCTAGATTTTCTTCTGCTTTCTCTGTTGATAAAATTCTTCTGGAGCTTTGGCAGACTAGTAAATTTAATAATTCCACTGAGAGAAAGGGCAAAGAGCAGAAAGAAAAAAAATCAACAATTTACAGTCAAAATATGATTCTATTCTAGTAACTGTCACTAGACAAAAGGAAACTGATTTATTCTCTATCTGCTATCTCCTAAAGGGGTAGAAATGATTTTCTATACAGAAAATATTACTCCAAAATAGTAACTTCTTCATTATGCAGTACACTTCTTGGCTTTATAGGTGGTATTTCCCTCTGTCTCTCTAGAGTTAAGCCTGAATCCTGGTGTGTTACGTTTTCATCTGCCTTGAATATAATTGCCAGTCATTTTATAGGGGATTTCTCTCCTTCAAGTGCTAAACAAAACCACCCCCACCCATAATGACTCTCCCCTGGGGGTAAGCACCCTGCAGTCTGAACCCAACAGTTCATAAGTGGGAGAAAGAAAGATGTGGTAGTCTGCCTCTGTAAAGATTGTTGTGTTGTTGTTGTTAAAAGCCATGTAGTCACTTCCAACTCATATTGACCCAGTATAAGATTCCCTAAGAGCTGCTGGTGGGTTTGAACTTATGACCTTGAGGCTAACAGTCCAGTGCTTATCTTATAGTGCCACACCAGGAGAAATTATAGCCAGGGAAACTTTATAGGACAGCTCTACTCTATACTTTAGGGTTAATGTTGTTATTATGTTCTTTTGACTGGGCTCCTCATAGCGACCCTGTATAGGGTTTCCGAGGAACGACTGGTGGGTTTGAACCACAGACCTTGTGATTCAAAACAACCTTGCAGCCCAGTGCATTATCTTGCAGCACCACACAATACCGGACTATTATGAGTTAGAATGGACTCAACGGCAGTGAGTGTTTTACAGGGTATTAATGGCAATTCTTCACCCTGTATACAAGAGTCCAAATCCTGGTGTGGCATTGTAGAATAAGCACTGGACTATTAA
>NW_006408531.1:34952184-34954501 GCF_000296735.1 Chrysochloris asiatica | reverse complement strand
TTGGGATGTTGTTGTTGTTGTTAAGGGTTGTTGAGTCGATCCTGACCCTGGCAAACCAAAATGGATAGTACTCTACCTTTAATAAACATACTATATAGCCTGATTCCCACCCCAAAGCTTCAGCATGTTCACTCCATGTTACTACCTAGACCATTTAAAAAAAAAAACAAAAAAAAACTTTTTGTCATAAATTGAGTGAAGGTTTACAGAGAAGATCATCATTTTACATTCAACAAATCATACACCTTACTTTATCTAAATGATTGTAATCTCTTCCATGCAACAACAGGTATCTTACTTCCTCCCTCTGGTTCCTATTACAATTCTACCCTCTTTCCCATCTCTTCTCAACTTTGCGCTTAGGTAAATGTTTTCATCTTGATAGATCGCTATTCCATGGTCAAAATACCTTGTTGTTGTTGTTGTCAGGTGCCATCAAGTCAGAACCAACTCATAGCGACCCCATGCACAGCAGAACAAAACAATGTCCGATCCTGGGCCAACTTCACTACCGCTGCCACACTTGATGCCATCAATGATGCCACCTGGCTGATCCATCTTATTGGGGGTCTTCCTCTTTTTCTCTGACCCTCCATCTTACCCAGCATGACATCCTTTTCCAGCGACTGTTCCCTCCGGACAATATGTCCAAACAAAATACCTTACTAGTGTTGTTTTCCCCGCTATATGTCTAAATGCTGCTTGACTAAAAACTGTACCTTGAGAGTGAGTTCTATTCTAGACCTGAAGTGTGGTGGAGGACCATAGTCTCAGATTCCTCCAGTCTCTTTTCAAGCAGTAAGCACAGTATTTTCTTTTTTTAATGCTTTTGAGTTTTGTTCCACATTTTCTTCCATTCTATCCAGTATCTCTAATGTGACCCATTTCAGAGCAGTTGGTAGTGATACCTGGGCACCATCTAGTTCTCTTGGTCTCAGAGTCATGGTGACTGATGTTCACCTGCTGCATTTGTCAACTGGACTAGTTGATTCCAAACATCTTCAATTTTCATCACTCTTCTTTCTTCCACATGTGGAAAGATCAGTAGTTGTACCTTAGATGACCAGATGTGATCACCAAAGTAAAATGTAGTACATTGTCTTTGTGGACTATGTTATGCCAATTAATCATGGTGTCCCTGAGACTATGGTCCCAAGTCTTCAGGCACAGGAACTCATTGCCTTAAGATTTTTTACAACATCTAAGAAGTTTTCATCATTGTTCCCGCTGTATACTCCACCACATTAATAGGTGTGTTTGCAGCAAAGGTAAATATCCATGTACAAATTTCCTCTTTCAAACCCTTATATATTTCTGGGTATTCTCCCCCTCTCCCATCCCTCTCAGCCTGTATATCTGTCCATGAATCTACCTGCCGAACATTGTTATGCTAGGATCGTGTATATAACACTGTTTATCTCTAACCTCTTTAGCCCTTGTATACCTCCCTGTATCTTCACTTGTCTTGATAATTCTTCTGCCAACATCCCTCTTCTTTAATATTGTACTCCCTGTCACCAGAGATAACATGTGTCTACACTCTAGCCAGAGAATTAATCTTCCTTCTCCCTAACCCCCCAGCATACATCAAACAATATTTCTTTTGTCATGAAAATCTTTTCTTAATTTTAAACATGGTGGTTATGAGTCAGGCTGCTAATCTCCTGGTCAGCAGTTTGAAACCAGCAGTTCTGTGGGAGAAAGATGAGGCTTTCTGCTCCCATAAAGACTTACAGCCTCGGAAACCCTGAGTTGGAACTGACTTGATGGCACTTATCAACAATAACAAACCTCTAGTCAGAGAATTAATCTTCCTTCCCCGCCCCCTCTTCCTGGCAGACATCACAGAATATTTCTTTTATCATGAAAATCGTTTCTTAATTTTTACAATTGTGGTCTCATACAACATTTGCCCTTTTGTGATTCACTGCTTTCACTCAGCATAATTCATCCACGTTATGAGGTGTTTCACAGAATCACTGATATTCACTGTTGCAAAGTATTCCATAATGTGTATGTACCAAAATTTGTTTATCCATTATTCCATTCATGGGCATTTAGGCTATCTTCACCTTTTTGTTCTTGTGAATAGTACTGCAATGAATTTCTGTGCATATACCTACCAGTGTCATGACTTTTATTTTGTGGGGATAGATACCAAGTGAAAGGATTGCTGAGTAATATGGTATTTCCAACCTTTTGAGGAAGTGTCATATTGTTTTCCACGGTGGTTGCACCATTTTACACTTCTGCTAGAAATTAGGAGGTTCTTAGTCTCTCTACACCCTAAACAGCATTTACATGCATATGAGGTTAT
>NW_006408531.1:34941673-34951089 GCF_000296735.1 Chrysochloris asiatica | reverse complement strand
TGTATCATCTGCATATCGCAGGTGGTTAATGAGTCTTCCTCTAATCCCGATGCCATGTTTTTCTTCATATAACCCAGCTTCTGGGATTATTTGCTCAGCATACAGGTTGAATAAGTATGGTGAAAAAATACAACCCTGTCGCACACCTTTCCCAATTTTAAACCATCCAGCGTTCCCATGTTTTGTTCGAACAATTGTTTCTTGGTCCATGTCCAGATTCCTCATGAGCACAATTAAGTGTTCCGGAATACTCATATTTCACAATGTTGTTCATAGCTTGTCATGATCCACACAATTGAAAGCCTTTGCACAGTCAGTAAAGCACAGGTAAACATCTTTCTGATATTCTCTGCTTTCAGCCAAGATCCATCTGACATCAGCAATGATATCCCTCGTTTCACGGCCTCTTTTGAATCCGGCATGAACCTCTGGAAGTTCTCTGTCAATGTATGCTTACAGTTGTTTCTGTATTAGTTTTAGTAAAACTTGACTCTCATGGGATATCAAAGATATTGTCCGATGATTTCCACATTCCATTGGGTCACCTCTCTTTGGAAAGGGCACAAAAACACATCTTTTCCAATCAGTTGGCCAGATAGTTATCTTCCAAATTTCTTGGCAGAGATGACTCAGTGCTTCCAGTGCTGCCTCACTTTCTTGAAAGATTTCAATTTTCATTCCACCAATTCATGGTACCTTGTTCTTTGCCAATTCCTTTAATGTACCTTGAACTTTTTCCTTCAGTATCATTGGCTCTTGATCATATGCCACCTCTTGAAATGGTTGAACATCAACCATTTCCTTTTGGTACAGTGACTCTGTGCATTCCTTCCATCTTCTTTTGATGCTTTCTGCATCATTCAATAATTTTCCCAGAGATCTCTTTGGATTCATATAAATACCTAATTTTTAGAAGATTGCATTCATCTATTTTGTCTTCTACTGTTTGTGCATTGCGTTTTTAGTTATGTTTGGCAGTGTATTTATGTGATATATTAGAAACCCAAAGTTTGTCTCTAGTTTTCATTGATTTACATTTAGGTCTTTAATCCACATTAAGTTTGTTTTTGTTTATGGTGTGAGATATGAATCTTGTTTCATTTTTTTTGCAAATGGGTTTCCAGTTTTACCAGCACCATTAGTTGAAAAGACTACGTCTTTCCCATTTAATGTGTTTTGGCCCTTTGTCAAAGATAAGCTTCTGTATGTGGATGGATTTACTTTTGGGTTGTCATTACTAGTACATTTATCTGTGTATCTTTAGTTGTACCAGTACTAGGCTGTTATGATCACTTTAATTGTGTAGTAGATTTTGCAGTCAGGAAGTGAGTGGTCTCCAACATTTCTCTTCTTCTTAGGAAATGATTTGCTTATCTGAGGTCTCTACTTTTTATAACAATTTAGTCATCAGTGTTTCCATTTTTTAAAGAATGACATTGGAATACAGATTGGGATTGCATTATGTATATAGATTGATTTTGATACTGTTGACATTTTCATAATGTTAAGTCTTTCTATCCACGAGTATGGTATATTCTTCCATTTTTCTTTGGGTTACTTGCAGTAATGTTTTGTAGTTTTCTTTGTATAGGTCTTTTTGTTTTTCTGGTTACATTTTGTTCTTAAGTATTTCGTCTTTTGTGTGGATATTGTAAATAGTCTTGTTTTCCTGGCTTTCTTTTCAGAGCTGTCTTTATTATTATAGAGGACTCCGACTGATTTTTGTATATTGATCTTAAACACTGATATTTTGCAGAATCTTTCAATAAGTTCCAATCATTTTCTTGCTGAGTCTTTGGGATTTTCTATGTATAGGATAATATCAGCTGTAAATAGAGTTGTACTTCTTCTTTGCTAATCTGGATGACTTAATTTCCCTTTCTTGCTGTATAAATCTGGATAAGACTTCCAACACAATAATGAATAAGAGTGGTGATAAAGGAAATTATTTCAGTTTCTCTCCAATGAGAGCAATGTTGACTGTTGAATTTGTATAAATGCCCTTAATTATGTTGAGGAATTTCCCTTCAATTCCTATTTTGTTAACTGATTTTATCAGGAATAGATTTTGGATTTTTAAAAATACCTTTTCTGCATTGATCGAGATGTTCCTGTAGTTCTTTTCCTTTTTTCCCTAAATTTATGTGGTGGACTACACTGATAGTTTTTCTAATATTGAACCATCCTTGCAGCCCGGTATGAATCCCACTGGGTCATGATGTGTTCCGGTGACAATAACTACTCTGAGTCCAGATGTAATGCATGGAGGAGGGACCTAGAGGAGGTCACAGCCAACTGATCTCTAGAGATGGGAGACTAGACTGAAACCCTGACCAAGGTTCACATGGAATTTATGAAGCAAGTAAACAAGAGCAAGGGAGAGTAAGTGGAAGTGGCTACATTCTTTCTGGTAGGGAGTGGAGGATAATAAACTTGCTGATATTTCAAGAAGTTGTTTTTGTACTTTCTGCAAGGCTGAGCTGCTGATCTTATCAGGGCTGTGTTGCTGCGTCCAGCAAACACTGCGTCCAACACTGACGCCAGCAGCTTTTTTTCGTACTTTTCCAGGAGAGTTGTTCAAACTTTCCATCACCAGGGAGCACTGGCTCACAGCCTGATATCATTTTTTAATATGTTGTTGAATCCTATTGGCTATGATTTTGTTGAGAATTTTTGCATCTATGTTCATGAGGAATATTGGTCTATAGTTTCCTTTTTTAGTAATGTCTTTGCTGGGTTTTGGTATGAGGGTTGTTCTTCATTAAATGTTTTAGGGAATTTTCCATCCTTTTTATGGGTGAAATTGAATCAGTAGGATTGGTGTCAGCTTTTTTTCTGAATATTTGGTAGAATTCACCAGTAAAGCCATCTGGGTGTGCCTTTTTTGTTTGTTTGTTTGAAATTTATTAAATGGCCTATCAATTATGTCTTTTGTTATGGGTCTGTTCAAGTTTTCTACTTAATTCTATGTTTTGTATTTTTCTAATAAATTATCCATTTCTTCTAGATTGTCAAATTTGTTGGAATACAATTCATTGTTGTTGTTAAGTGCCGTTGAGTTGATTCTGACCCATAGCGACCCTGAACAAGGTTTCCAAGGAGCAGTTGGTGAACTTGAACGACCAATCTTGCAGTTCAAACGACTTTGCAGTCTGATGCACTAGACCACAGTGCCATACCAGGACTCCGTAGTATTCTGTTATTATCCATTTTCTTTCTATTGGTTCTGTTGTGACATCACCCATATGCTTGCCATTTGCATCTTCTCCAGCTTTTCTTTTTTTGACTTGCCAATGATTTTTCAATGCTGTTAATCCTTTCAAAGAACTAACCACTTGTCTTGTTGATGTTTTTCTGTTTTCTAATTCTGCTTTAATTTTTTAATTTCTTTTCTTCTGGTGATTGTTGGCTTCCTTTGTTGTTCTTTTTCTAATTGTTGAAGATGTTATGTTAAAATATCTATTTTGATTCTTCTTTCTTTTGGGATGTGTATGTTTACTGATATAAACTGCCTTTTAAGCACTGCTTCTGCTGTATCCCAAAGGTATGGGGATATGTTTTCTTTTCACTCTTACTTGATTCAAGGAATTTTTTCATTTCTTTTTTTTTTTAAAATTTGTTCTGTTACCTAATAGGAGTCTTTCTATAGCACTGTGAGATAAAACACTGGTCCCCAAGGTCAGTTTGAACCACAAGGTCAGTGATCGAAATTCACCAGCCACTCCTTGGAAATCTTATATAGGAAGGCTATGAGTTCCAATCAACTTGACTGCACTTAACAACAATTACCTAGTAGCTTATAAGCAGGGTGTTATTAAATTTCCATGTATTTGATTTGTTTTCCTTGATCTTCTATTGTTGATTTCTAATTTTGTATCATTATGACCAAAAAGATGTAGTATTTTGATGTTTTTAAATTCATTGAGGCTTGCTTTGTGGCCTAACATATGATCTGTTATGGAGAATATTCCATGTGCACAGGGAAAGAATGAGTATTTTGCTGGTGTAGGGTTGAATGTTCTGTATAAGTCTATGAGGTCCAGTTGGTTAATTGTGTTGTTTAATTCTTCTGTGTCTTTGAGTTTCTTTCTAGTTATTCTGTTCTTCATTAAAAGTGGTGTATTAAAATCTCCTGTTACTAGTGTAGAGTTGTCTATTTATTTCTCCAGTTCTTTGAGAGTTTGATTTATGTATTTTAAAGGTCCATCATTGGGTGCAGAGATATTTATTATAGTTATGTTCTCTTGTTCAGTTGATGCTTTAGCCATGAGGTAATGTCCTTGTTTGTCTCTTATGTTTCTGCCTTAAAGTTTACTTATCAGAAATTAATATTGCCACTCCTTGTTTTTGATTGCCCTTAGCTTGATATATTTTTTTCTATCCTTTGATTTTTATTCTCCTTTGTCTTTGTTTGGAGGGTGTGTCTCTTGTAGACAGCATATAGAAGGATCCTGTTTTCTTACCTGTTGTGCTACTCTCCATCTCTTGACTGAAACATTTAACCCATTGATGTTCACCGTAATTATCGATAGGTATGAATTGATTGCAGTCATTTTGCTGTGTGTTTCTTGTGGTGTTGCTGGTTTCATTGTTCCACATAATTTTCTTTGCTAAGTTCATTTTGTTTGTGCATGTGTTTTCTTGTCAATTTCTTCATTGCTGTTGTTTTAATGTTTACTAAATCTTTATGATTTTACTTTTTCTTGATTTAATGTGAAGATGTATTAATTTTCTTTGAGATTACCCTGTAATTGGAGTACTGGTGTGGTGCTGTGAGTTAATGCATCAGACTGCAAAGCCATTTGAACTGCAAGGTTGGCAGTTCAAGCTCACCAGCTGCTCCTCGGAAACCCTATACAGGGTTACTATGGGTTGGAACTGACTCGATAGCACTTCACAACAATAACAACTATAATTTATTAATTTATTTCCCAGTTTTAGAACAGTCTATTTATCTTGAAATTTACTTGATTTCCTTGGCTTTGGGGAGTTCTGTAGGTTTACTTTTCTGTCTTTTTGTTTTGTAGTTGTCTTCATTGTAAATTGATATCTCTAGGACACTATTTTCAGTTTTGTAGGTTTCTTTTACTTTGTTTTTGTTGTTAAGTGCCATCTAGCCAGTTCCAACCTGTAGTGACCCTGTATAGGGTTTCCAAAGAGCAACTGGTGAGCTTGAACCACCCACCTTGAGATTCAAACAGACCTTGTAGCCCCATGCATTAACTCACAGGACCACACATTTTTATGGGTCAGAACTGACTTGACAGTAGTTAACAACAAAATTATATGGATTAAATTCTGGGTAGTGTTGCCTTGCATATCAATCGGGGATTGTTGTTATTGTCGTTTGTTCTCAGTTCAGAGGACACCCTTTAGGAATTTTTGTGAAGTTGGTCTGGTTATTACAAATTCCTTTTGTTTCTATTTATCTGGAAATGTCCTAGTTTCACCATTGTACTTGATGGATAATTTTTCTGAGGATATGAGTTTTGGTTAGTGAATTTTTTTCCCCCAAAGATTTGTGTATGTCATCTATTACTTTCTTGCCTACCTTTTTTTTAAAAAATTGAGAAATCAGAGCTTAATATTATTGGTTCTTCTTTGTAGATAATTTTATATTTTTCCTGAGCTTTGTAGATAATTTTATGTTTTTCCTGAGCTTTGTAGATAATTTTATGTTTTTCCTGAGCTTTGTAGATAACTTTATGTTTTTCCTGAGCTGT
Organism: Chrysochloris asiatica; assembly: GCF_000296735.1. Lineage (NCBI taxonomy): Eukaryota > Metazoa > Chordata > Mammalia > Afrosoricida > Chrysochloridae > Chrysochloris > Chrysochloris asiatica. The sequence goes on along the minus strand of NW_006408531.1, from coordinate 34,945,366 downwards.
GCTCAGGATTCTTTCCTTGTATTTGATTTTGAAGAGTTTGCTTGGTGACTTTCTTTTGGGGTTTATCCTGTTTGAGGTTAGTTCAGCTTCCTGAATGTTTATCTTCTCAACTTTCATGATGTTAGGGAAGTTTTCTTCCAACAGCTATTCAAGTATCTTTTTTGGTTGTTGTTGTTGTGTGTGTGTGTGTGTGTGTGTGTGTGTCTTCCTGTTCTGGAATTCCAGTCACCTGTAAGTATTCTTCTTCATATTGTAGTACATGAGTTTTCTTCAGATTTTTTTTTTTTTTTTTCATTTACTACTATTGCGAGATTACTAGTATTGAGAGATTTACCTTCAAACTTGCTAATTTGGATTTCCATTGATTCAAACGTGCTCCTTTGCCCTTTCAATGTATTTTACATTTCTGAAATCTTAGTATTGATATTCTGGAATTGTTATTTGCAGGTTTTATATTGTCTCCAATTCTTTACCTGTTTTGTTTGTTACTGTAGTACTTTCCTGAATTCTTCCTTGTTTTCTCCTACCTTTCTGTCAATCATTTGGAGGTGCCAAAATATCATTCTCATGAATTAGTTTTACTTAAAAACATGTTCTAATTCTCCATCTTGGCCACTTGTTTCAGCCACTATGTCTTATTTCTTCATGTGAACAGAAATTGTCTGTTGTTTTGGAGACATCCTGGTGTTGTATGAACTTGATGGTACTCACCAACTGTATCCTGGACTTGTTATTAGGGGATGGGAGTGTTTACATTGTTCTATGTTCACCATTCATGCAACTAAGTTTAGGATTGTTTTGGTTGATTTTGGTTGTTGTTGATCAGGTGTATAGCAGCTGGTATTGGCTTTTGTCTGATGGGTTGGGTTGTAGACAGTATGGTCGTGACTGCACTGTATAGGCATGGTTGTTGCTCTGTATTGGAGAGGAAAGAAGAGAAAATACACACACAAGAGAAAAGAAAACAAGCAAGCTAACAACAACTAAAAAGAAAATAGTAATCAGAATAAAAGGCAACAACTAAAAAAAATATGAAAAGCAAAAATAAAAAAGAGGAAAAAACGTAAAAACGATGGAAGAAAAAAAAATGCAGGAGAGAAAAAGAAAGGAAAGAACTAAATACAGTTAGGGAAAGGGATGAGTAAAAGGGAAACATCAGAGAGAAGTAAAGAAAACCCGAGAGTGGAAAACCAAAAAGATAGAAACGACAGCCACTGGGAAAGAAAATCAGGAGAAAAAAAGAATTGCAAGTGGAGACACAAGCAATAAATAGCAAGAGTAGGTAAAGAGAGGAACAGGGAAAGAGAGAACAAACGAAGAAAAAAACAGTTAAAGGTAAAAACCAAGGCAGGTGCCAGACCCAGAGAGGAGAAAATTCTCAGGTATCCTGCAAGCCTGGTGGGTGGACTAGGGATGAGACAACGGCATTAGATGAAGTTCTTTTGGGGCTATGTGTTTTCTGTTCTGGGTACCCAATCCAAAATCATTTTGTGCAGACCCCAAATCAGCTGGGTGATCAGAATATTTTTGTTCCAGAGGCCAGCCAAAGATGAGAGGTCCCACTGATCCAGAGCTGGTCAGAATCAGCTCTGCAGGTCAAGAAGGCCACACCTGATTCCAGTTGCTGGAGTTTGTGCTGCTAGCCCCCCCCCCACACACACACACACACATGTTTGTGTACCTCCAATCACCTGGAGAGTAGGAGCTTCACTCGGAGAGTACAGGGGTGGGCACTGGCCATGCCTCTGGTCACCAGGGTGAAGTTGTTATTGTTGTTAAATGTGCTGAGTTGGTGCTTACTCATAGCAACCCTAAATAGTGTCTCTGAGATGTTTTGTTTGTTTGTTTGTTTGTTTGTTTTTAATCTTCAAGGGAACAAAAAGCCTCATCTTTCTCCTGAGAAACAGTTTGTGGGTTCAAACTACCAACCTTGTGCTTCGCAGTCCGATGCTTATTGTATGAAGCCATCGCCTTCACAGGGTAAAGTGGGTACAATAAAAATGTGCACTTTTCTCTTCACCAATAAGTGATATGCTTCAGTGCCACAAACCACCCTCTTGCCTACAAAGTTGCCTGCAGAGGTTTAAGATTGCTTTGCCATGCTTGGCCAGCTGGCCTATACCACCTGTCCCTTTTCTTTTCCTTCCCCAGGTGTCTGTTCAGCTGCTTCTCCTAGTTAGGGTCCAAGTCTGGGCAGGGTTGGTTCTGCAGGTTCAGAGAAGGGCTCATCTGAATCCAGCAGCCCGGGTTACTGAAAATAACTCCTCACAATGGGGTTCATAATCGTGGCACCCACATCTGGGCAGCCCCAACCTCTGGAAGGGTGGCTGTTTTCCTGGAGAGTACACAAAGAATCTGGGGAACAAGAAAAGAAATGCATTTTTACCTCCATGAGTTATTGGTATGCTTTTGCAATATGAATATGTTGTCTTGTCTTCTGAAACAGCCCACAAAAGCTTAAGATGATGGCACTATGGCTGGTCAGTCGGCACAAATCCCCAGTATAGCTCTTTTTTTTTTCTGAGTTTGCTCAGCTTTCTTTCTTAGTAAACATTCAATCCAATTCTCTGTCCCTTCATTTGAAGCTCAGGGTTCCAGGACTATCATCCATATCTATTTCATTTGGTTTTCCGTACCTTTGTTATAGAGGCTAATTGCCTAGTCTGCCACCTTACCACCTTCCTACCTAACCTTTTGACATCAACTGTCCAGCTTAAGAAAATATATGCTAATTTTGTTTGTGTACAGTCAGTGCTCACCTTTTGATTTGTTGAGTTCTTCCAAACCTGTATGGTTTCCATTGTTTGCACCTGTAGTTTATTTTGTAAGATGCCCATCTAAGAACAAAATGTTATTTTCACACAGGTAAAACAAAGAAAATGCTTACCCTAAATTAAATCCTTAGTAATTTTCCTAAAATGCTATCTGGCAGAGTTTTTCCATACAGCCCAAATTGTTTTATGTTAGTCCCTTTACTCTGTCTTGCTTTTTGAACTCAAAGACTTTAGCTTCGAAAAATTTTCTGCCATTTCCCTGTGGTAGAAACAGGTTCCTCAAAGCCTAGTTGGGAAGACTAATGAGATAAAAGGGGCTTTGTAGAGAGAAAATCACATTGGTTAATCAGTGCAAGATATATTATCCTGTTACACTTTGGTTTACAATGTGGCTGTTTGGTCCAGTTTTGACTTTGCCCATACCAGGGTTTAAGGCAAGTCCGTAGAATGCTGAGTGCCCTGGCTGAAACCACTACTGCACCTCATTGTTTTCCCCTTTTACTACTATGAATGTTGTTAAGTGCTGTCAAGTCTGTTCTGATCATAACAACCCTGTATAGGGTTTCCAAGAAGCAGCTCATGGATTTGAATTGCCATCCTTTCAGTTAGCAGTCCAGTACTTATCCTGCAATACCACACCAGTACTCCATTATGAATTGGACTCAATCTGAAAAAAAAAAAAAAAAAAAAGTGGCAGTAATGAGGACTAAAGATTGGCTTCCTCCTAGGAGATAATTATTAGGAATAACCTTAATGTCCCTGATGTCCAAGCTTCCCTAGTCATCTTTCATAACATATTTTCATCTAATGTGACTCTAATACAACTTTTGTCTGAACTGCTATGATTTTTGTCTGAGCTTCCAGTGGTTCAAGCTGGATTCAGAAGAGGCCGTGGAACGAGAGATATCATTGCTGATGT
>NW_006408531.1:34901167-34940403 GCF_000296735.1 Chrysochloris asiatica | reverse complement strand
CTATGAGTTGATACCGACTTGATGGTACCTAACAACAACAACAACAACTACAACTATGATTTTACTGTACTGGGTTGCAGAAATTCTCAGTCCATCACCAGCAAAGCTCTCATATTATGTCTAAAAATATCCTTCACCTTCTGGCTTAAGTTCTGACTTTCCTTAAACAGTGTTTACCATTTTCCTTCCACATCTAATGGACGTTTGAAACTGGATGCAGGGATAGCTTTTCTCTTTGTTTTTTTTTTCCATTTCCTCCAGACCATGATGTACTCCTCATTTGTGTGTGTATAGTCTGTGTTTTAAGATTATTTTCTCTGCTGTCCTTCCTTGTTAGTCTGGGAACTTCCTATCAAGCTTCTTAATTTCATAAAGATAAAATCACCTGTTTCACTGGCTTTATCTCTTTACTTTTTCATGCTTTTTGTAGCCCTAATATCTACATAGAAGATCTCTTAAATATCCAGTCCTTGTAGTTCCTTAGTTTCCCTCCAATTAATTGGTTTCCTATCTTATCTCATCAATCCTTCTTCTAGTCATATTTCAAATATTGATATAACAACTGTTTTTGTTGTTGTGTGCCATCAAGCTGGTTCTGAGTCATAGTGACCCTGGATAAGGTTTCCAATGAGTGGCTGGTGGGATTGAACTGCCAACCTGGTGGTTAGCAGTCCAGTACTTATCCTACAGCATCACACCAGGACTCCACAAGTGACTGTTGCTGTTAAGTGGTGTCAACTTGGCTCTAATCCATAGGTTCTAATTCATAGGGTTTCTAAGGAGCAGCTGGTGAGTTTGAACTGCTGACCTTATGGTTCAAACCGATCCTGTGGTCCAGTGCTTTATCCCACATAGCCATACCAGGACTCCACCAGTGATTGTTTCATCTACAAATTCTCATTCTCTGACAAACACTTATTTGTTTTTAGCTCACTACTTCTAAAATTGCCATTCCAACAATCCTTTGAATTACCAGATATCTCTAATTGGTTCACTCTATCATTTTCCCCTATCATTAACCATCTCAGTTTCTTGCTGTTGTTCTTGTTAAGTACCATTGAGTCAGGTCTGACTTACAGCAACTCTGTAAAGAGTTTCCAAAGAGCGGCTGGTAGGTTTGAACCACCAATTTTGAGGTGAGCAATTCAGTGCTTATCTTAAAGTGCCACACCAGGACTTCTTAATTCTATCAATACACAATTTACACTTCATGATCCATTACTATCATTTTTTTTTTTTTGTATTTTCATGAAGTCCCTTAACCGTCACCTTCTCCACCTTGAGGAACCCAACTTTGATACAATTCATCTCACTTCCTACTCTGGGATGCATTTCAACTGCTTAAAACATACATCTATTTTGGTAGACATTTTATTTATAGCCATATTCTGAAGTGCTCACATTACATTTTTTACATAATACAGCACATTTTCTGAATGAATTCCTTCTCCTATTCTCTGAAGCATCTGTTTCATGCAGTCCTTTCTCTTCAAACACCTTTAATCCTTTCATGCTACTGATTAAGTTGCTTTTTAATTTCAGGAAATCAAAACAATAAGAAAATAGCTTCCTTCTATAACCACTATGTCCACTGACATAGATGCATCTGTAACTATAACCTGCATTCTACTCTCAGTTGAACCCAGAACTTCTACTTCTGTTGGCATCCTGTGATATTTTGCCCACCCATATGCTTTATTTTTACAATAATCCTCAAGCTACAGAGTGATTTTCATTAGTATATTGACATAATATCATATCATCCATCTTAAAATACAACATCAATAACAAAAAATAGCCATGATCCTGCATGACCTTTCAACAATTGCCCTAATTTCAGGGCCTCTTTAAGAACTTGTCTGTATTCCCAGTCTCTAATTTTCCTTTTTATTTCTCTTGAGTCCACTCTTTCCCACTCCTTGTCAAAGGCATCAGTGATTTCCATGTTATCAAATCCAAAAGCCAAATTTGTGTCTTCATCTCTCCCAATTTACCATCAGCATTTGATAATCATTTACTCCTTGAAGTCCTTCTTCCTCTGAATCCTGGAATATGACACCTTCAGTGTTTTCCTTCCACCTCACTGACCACTTCTTAGCTTTCTCCCCTGGATCCTTTTATTCTTCCTGAATTAGATTAATGCAGGAAAGTACTAAAGGCTCAGAACTTTGGATCACTTTTCTGCACTTGATTCTTGGATTCAAGCCAGTTCAATCAAGCTTTAAAAATCAATTGCTTGCCACTTCTAAAGGAGCCCTGGTAGCTCAGTGGGTTAATCATTGGGCACTAACCAAAAGATTGGCAATTCAACCTCACCAGTTGCTCCTTAGGAGAATGAAGAGGATGCCTACTACAATAAAGATGTACAGTCTCAGGGGTAGGAGGACCTCTCTATCAACAAGGAAGAAAAACCATGAGTGGAATGTCTTTTTAGACCCTGAGATCACTGTGTAGACAGGAGGAAGAAAAGACTACAACACAGCTTAGTACATACAGACAGAGCTGTGCAAGCAGGAGACTGACTTACAGAATTGGGAGTCCTTTGGGCATTTATCAACAGAGCTAAAGGAGCTTGTAATGAACAGGGCAGAAGCCAAGGGGCTGCATGGCTGAAAATTGAGGGCCAGAGAGAGAAAAGCATATCTATGATATAGCTGAGAAGAGGTGCTCCTGAGTGGAGAACTACTGAATCCGGAGTCATTTCTGAATCTGAATTGCATCCTGTTAACTTTCTCAATAAACCCCATAATTAAGAGAGGTAACTTCTCAGAAGCCTCCTCGTAACAGCCAAAACAATATTGAAAAAGAATAAAGGTAGAGGTTCACATTCACCCATTTAAAAACTTACTGCAAAGCTACAGTAATCAAAACTGTGGTAACAGTTAAAATATGCACATATAAACCAATGGAATAGAATCAAGAGTCTAGAAATTAATCCATACATGACCCATTGGGTTTTGAAAAAGGTGAAGGATATTCAGTTGGGAAATCCTTGATATTCTTTCTTCAACAAAAGTTATTGGGACAATTGGATCTCCAAATGTAAAGTAATGAAGCTGGGTTCCTATCTTACACTATAAATAAAAATTAATGTCTGCAGAGAGTGAGAAGCAAACAAGCATATGGGATTGCTAAGAAGATTAGTAACAGTCTCATTTGATGTTCCCAAGGACCTCTGCTCCTGGGCTGCAAAATCAATCACTCTCCTCCTTTTGTCAAAAAACATCTACCATTTTGAAGGGTAGTTTTGTTGAGTATAGATTTTTAGGTGACAGGGTTGTTGTTTTTTTACTTCTCATCAACACTTTAAATATATCATTCCATTGCATTCTGGCAGCCCAGGAGCAGAGGTCCTTGGGAACATCAAATGAGAACGGAGAGCGTAACCCTACCCCGAGAGGCAGTGACTCCAGGGATGGAGACAGAGACGATGATTTGGATAGATGGAGTGGCTGGGGACACAGGACTCAGGGAAGGAGAAGGACTGTGTGCTGGCAGTCAGGGGGCAGGCCTGTGTGGTGTTCACTTTGGTTATTTGATGATGCATGGGGAGGATTGTAATCATTGCAATGAATGAAATTTGATAGGATGAGTATAAAGCTGATGTTCTCCCATATAAACCTCACAATAAAACTTAAAAAAAAAAAAAAAAGGTGAAATTTAAACATTCTTTGACAAAAAGAAGCTGAGAGTGTTCATATCCATCAGACTGGATCTACAAAACATAGATGGAAGGGAAAAGACACTAGAAAGTAATTCAAAGCTAAGTATAAAAAGAAAGATGCCCAGTAAAGGGAAATGCATGGACAGGTATGTTGGTGGGTGCCGTTGAATTGGTACCCAGCTCCGTCCACCCAGTTGTTATGTTTGAACCATTGTTGTGACCATTGTGTCACTCTATCTCGTTAAGGGTCTTCCCCTTTTTCACTCCTCCATTTTGCTTTTTCCAGGAACTGGTACCTCTTGGAGATGTGTCCAAAGTACAAGAGACAAAGTCTCATCATCATCGCTTTTAGGCAAAAAGGAACATGGTCATATGAAGACAGAGGCAGAGATTGGAAGTATTCTGACACAAAACTGGGGCTGGCAGAAACTGGAATAGACAAGGAAGAGCCTAGCTCTTTCAGAGAGCCTAGCTATCCTGATACCTTACATTCAATTTCTCCAGAACTGTGAGAATTTCTGTTGTTTTAAGTCACTTAATTTGTGATGATTTGTTACAGTAGCTATAAGAAAATAATACACTAACAATCACAATAAATGGAAACAAATTAAACTCATTAGTTAGGAAAACAGAAATGATCAGATTGTGTCAAAAACATCCCAGTTATATATCACTTACAAGAGATACCTAAAATTAAGACTATGAAAAGATTTTTAAATAAACGATAGAAAAAGATATACTAGGCAGATGTTAAAGAAACTGATGTAGTTATATTAATACCAGACAGTATAGACATAAGACATAAAACTTGAGCAGATAATCATCACTAAGTTCATCAGAGAAATATAGCAAGTCTAAATTTGTATAAATATGAACCTCAAAGAACAGAAAACAAAAAGTTAGATAATTATAGAAAGAAATGTATAAATCCATCATAAGATATCAACATATTTCTTAATTAATTGTATATTAGTATTGCTGTTGTTATTAAATGTCCTCAAGCCTATTCTGACTCATAACGATCCTATACGGGGTTTGCGAGGCTATAAACTTTGTGAGAGCAGAAAACTTCATCATCTCCTATGGAGAAGATGGTAGACTCAAACTGTTGACCTTGTGTTTTGAAATCCAGTGCTTATCCTACAGAGTCACCACATTCCTGGTATACTGCTACTGTTATTGTTGTTAAGTGCCATCGAGTCAGTTTTGACCCATTGCGACCCTGGATAGGGTTTCCAAGGCTGTGAATCTTTATGGAACAGAAAGCCTCATCTTTCTCCTGCGGAGCAGCTGGTAGTTTCGAACTGCTGACCTTGCAGTTCGCAGCCCAATTCGTAACCACTGCGCTACCAGAGCTCATGTTGTTAGGTTCTGGCAAATCGGTTATGACTCTTATGACCCTATGCACAACAGAATGAAATACTGCCCAGCCTTTCCCCATCTCACAATTATTGCTACATTTGAGTCCATTGCTTCTGCCACTGTGTCATAACAACAATTGTGAGATGGGTCAAGGACAAGAAGTGACCCTATGCACAATAGAACGAAACACTGCCCAGCCTTGGCTCATCAGCCAATTGCTGTTACACTTGAGCTGATTACTGCTGCCACTGTGCCAATCCAACTCTTTGGGAGTCTTCCTCTGGTTTTGCTGACCCTCCATTTTACCAAGCCTAATGTCTTTCTTCGGACTCCTGGTGTGGCACTGTGGGTTAATGTGTCAGACTGCAAAGCCATCTGAACTGCAAGGTCAGCAGTTCAAGCTCACCAGCCGCTCCTAGGAAACCCTATACTGGGTCGCTATGGGTTGGAACCGACTTGACGGCACTTAACAACAACAACGATGTCTTTCTTCAGGGACTGATCCTTCCTGATAACATGTCTGAAGTATAAGAGAAGAAGTCTCACTCTCCTTGTTTATAAGGAGTATTCTGGCTTTACTTTGTCTAAACCACTACTCATCTGTCAATTTGCTGTACTGTGGTACTGGAAGTGATACCACCAGTGTTTTAAATACCAGCAGGGTCACCCATGGTGGACAGGTTTCACTCGAGCTTCCAGATGAAGACAGACCAGGGGAAAGGAGAGACAGACTACTTCTGAATATTTAGTTACTGAAAACCTTATAAATATCAGTGAAATAGTTTCAGATAGCACCAGACTATTGAATACTGAAACATGATGAAGAATACCAGATATAGTGCTAGAAGACGAGTTCTTCTAGTTGGAGGGCACTCAAAATACAACTGGAGAAGAATGCCTCCTCAAATTAGAGTTGACCATGATAATGCAAATGGAGTAAAGCTTTTGGGATCTTCATTTGCTGATGGAGCACAACTCAAAATGAGGAGAAACAGCTGTAAACTTCCACTAATAATTAGAACATGGAATGTATGGAGTATGAACCTAGGAAAACAGGAAGTTGTAAAAAATAAAATGGAACACAAAAATATGTATATCCCAGGCATTAGTGAGCTGAAATGGACTGATATTGATCGTTTTGAATTTAACAATCACATGGTTTACTATGTCAGGAATGAAAAATTAAAGAGAAATGGTGTCACATTCAGCATCAAAAATAACTTTTCAAGATCTATCTTGAAGTACAATGCTGTCTGTGATAAGATAATATCCATATATCTACAAGGAAGACCAGTTGATACAACTGCTATTCAAATTTACCCTCCAACCACTAAAGCCAGTGATGATGAAATTGAAGAAATCTACCAGTTTCTTCAATCTGAAAATGGTAAAACTTGCAATCAAGCTATACTAATAACTATTGGCAATTGGAATGCAAATGTTGGAAACAAAAAAGTAAGAATCAGTAGTTGGAAAGAAAATGTGACCTTGGTGATCAAAACTATGCTGGAGATCATATGATAGAATTTTTTTTTTTTTTTTAAGTTTTTATTGTGAATTATGTGATAGTTTACATGGGAGAACATCAGCTTTGCATTCATCCTATCATATTTCATTTCATTGGAATGATTACAATCCTCTCCATGCATCATCAAATAACCAAAGGGTATACCCGCAAGCCTACCCACCGGCTGTCGGCACATAGCCCCTCTCCCTCCCTGAGTCAAGAGTCCCCAGACTTTCCACTTCTCCACATCATAGTTTCTGCCTCTATTTCTGGCTTCACTCCTTCTCTGGGTAGAGCCCCACACTCCACTCTTCTCACTTGATGGTCCCAGGGACCTCCGCTCCTGGACTGCAAAATCAACCACTCCCCTCCTTTTGTTACAAAACATCTACCTTAACATTTCCAACCTTCACAGTCAGTCCTGATAGCAATTATTCACTATTTTACTACAAGAGTCTTATCCCCATCTCCTTTCATCAGCCCCATCCCAACAGATTGGAAACCACTCAGTGGAGATTCTACCTTTCCCCATACCCTCTGGAACTAGGCTCCCTATTGAAAGCTTATAAGCCAGTCACTTCTTGAATTTGTAGCCCCCCAATTTTGGGTAGCCAATGTCTAAATTGCCCATCCCTGTCAACCCTGTGTATAGAGGGAGTGGGAATGATCCTCACTGTAAAGATTTTGTTACCTTTTTTGAGCTACTGCATCCATAAATTTAGGCCAAGTTCATCAAATGTAGCAGATTACTCTTTTTTAACTCTTTCTTCTTCTTCTAGTTGAGTTCTGATCATCCAGGCATTGGAGCCAGGTCAAGTGGGTACTATCTGCAAGTATGGGTGTTGTGCATCTCCCCTCACTTCATATCAGCTGGATGCTTCACTCTCCACTCTAGTCCTCTGTGGTTATATCCCTGTCTCTGGGCCCAGGAGTCAATATGATAGAATTTTTGCAAGACCAATGACTTGTTCATTGCAAATATCTTTTTTTAAAAACATAAAAGCCCACTACACATATGGACTTCACCAGATGGAATACATAGAAATCAAATTGACTACATCTGTGGAAAGAGATGGTAGAAAAGCTCCATATCATCAGTCAAAACAAGGCCAGGGCTGACTATGGGACAGGCCATCAATTTCTCATATACAAGGACACAATGAAGTTGAAGAAAATTAAAACAATTCCATGAGAGCCAAAAAATGACCTTGGACTTATCCTGAATTTAGAGAACATCTCAAGAACAGATTTGATGAATTAGACACTATGACAAAAGACCAGAAGAATTGTGGTATAACATCAAGAAAATCATACAGGAATAAGCAAAACATCATTAAGAAGATCAGAAAGAAGGAAAAGACCAAAATGTATGCCAGAAGAGATTCTGAAACTTGATCTCCAGTGTAGGGAAGAAATGATGAAGCAAAAACTGAACAAAAAATTTCAAAGGGTAGTTCAAGAAGACAAAATTAAATATTATCATGAAATATGCAAAGACCAGGAGTTAGAAAACCAAAAGGGAAGAACATACCCAGAATTTCTCAGTCTGAAAGAACTGGAAAAAATTTTTAAAAAAATCAAACCTTAACTTGCTATATTGAAGGATTCTATGGGCAGAACCCACCACTTGTCTGTCAGTTTGCCATACTGTGGAAGTTTGCATGTTGCTGAAAGCTATGCTGCCGGTATTTTAAATACCAGCAGAGTCACCTATGATGGATAGGTTTCGAAAGATCTTCCAGACTAAGACAGACTAGAACGGAGGAGAGACAGACTACTTCCAAATTTTTAGTCAATGAAAACTCTATTAATAACAGTGGAACACTGTCAGCAACAGAATGTTGTTGTTGTTAAGTGCCGTCGAGTCGCTTCCGACCCATAGCGACCCTGTACAGGGTTTCCGAGGGTGTAAATCCTTACGGGAGTAGAAATCCTCATCTTTCTCCCGCGGAGCGGCTGGTAGTTTCGAACTGCTGACCTTAAGGTTCGCAGCCCGATTCGTAACCACTACGCTACCAGAGCTCCTTCAGCAACAGAATACTGAATATTAAAAGATGATGAATAGCAACAGAATATTATCAGATACAGTGCCAGAAGATAAGACCCTCAGGTTGGAAGGCACTTACAATAAGACTGGGGAAGAGCTGTCGCCCCAAAGTAGAGTTGACCATGATGATTCAAATGGAGTAAAACCTTCAGAACTTTCATTTGATGATGGGGCACAACTCAACATGAGAAGAAATAGCTGTGAATATCCATTAATAATCAGATCATGGAATGTACAAAGTATGAATCTAGGAAAACTGGAAGTTGTTAAAAATCGAGTGGAATGCAAAAACATCAGTGTCCTAGGCATTGTTGTTGTTGTTGAGTTGGTTCTGACTCATATAGGGTTTCCAAGGAGCTGCTGGTGGGTTTGAACTGCTGACCTCATGGTTTGCAATCCAGTGATAATCCACAGCACCAGCCCAGGGGTCATAGGTATTAGTGAGGGGAAATGGACTGGTGTTGGTCATATTGAATCTGACAATCACATTTGTTACTGTACCAGGAATGAAAAATTGAAGAGGAATGGCATCTAATTCATCATCCAAAAGAACATTTCAGAATCTATCTTGAAGTATAAAGCTGTTTGTGATAGGATAATATCCATATGCCTATAAGTAAGAACAATTAATACAACTGTTATTCAAATTTTCACACTAACCACTAAAGCCAGCAATGTTAAAACTGAAGAATTCTATCAACTTCTTCTGTCTTAAATTGATCAAATATGCAATCAAGATCTATTGATAATTATTAGCAAAAGGAATGCAAAGGTTGGAATACGCAGAAGTCAAATGACTACATCTGTGGGAATATATAGTGAAAAAGCCCCATATCAGCAGCCGAACAAGACCAGGGATAGACTGCGGAACAGACCATCAGTTGCTTATATGCAAGTTCAGGCTGAAGTTGAAGAAAATTAAAACAAGCACACAAGAGCCAAAATATAACCTTGAATATCCCACCTGAATTTAAAGATCATCTCAAGAACATATTTGATGAATTAAACACTAATGACTGAACACCAGAAGGCCACTAAGAATACAAAAAAAAAAAAAAAAGAAAGAAAAGACCAAAATGGATGTTAGAAGAGACTCTGAAACTTGCTCTCCAGTGTAGAAATGTTAATGCAAATGGAAGAAATGAGGAGTTTCAAAGGGCAGGTTGAGAAGACAAAATCAAATATTATAGTAAAATGTGCAAAGACCTGGAATTAGGAAACCAAAAGAGAAGAACATGCTCAGCATTTCTCAAGCCGAAAGAAATGAAGAAAAATTCAAGCCTCGCCTTGTAATACTGAAGGATTTTATGGGTAAAATATTGAGTGATGTGGAAAGTAACAAACGAAGATGGAAGGAATACAAGAGTCACTGAGCCAAAAAGAAATGGTTGATATTTAATCATTTCAAGAGTTAGTATATAATCAACAACAACATATGATCAAGAGCTATTGATACTGAAGGAAGAAGTCCAAGGTGAATTAAAGGCATTGAAAAAGAACAAGTCTCTGGTTACTAATGGAATACAAACTGAAATCTTCCAACACAGGGCCACTAGCCTTTGCATATTCAGAACAAATCCTAAGCCTTCCCATTCATTAATTCATTCATACATATACATTAAATACTTCTTATGTATAGATTATGGCAGTGCAGAACCCAGACATTCCTCTTGGGAGTTCCCAAAATTAGGTAAGAAGTTTTGGCAACAATTCTAAATTGCTTCCAGTATTTCGCCCATCATCTGCTCCCATAGGGTGTGCACCGACTACGCAAATCAAATTATAGGAAGAGGCATAACTTTGATTAAGCTAAACAACTATACATGCAAATTAATTCTAGTTAATTACTCAGTTAAAGACTGATTTCCGGTCAGATTTCTTTCTCCTCCTTTTTTCAATGAAAGAAAACAGTGAAACAGATTGTCAGGTGCATTCAGTGTTATTCAGGATTGAACAGAGGCTAGAGACAATCATAACAGATAATATATATGGAGTAATTACATATTCTAAGCACTAGTAACTCATTTACTTCATACAACCCTGTAATGATTACAATGGTGACTAAAGAGAAACTGATGCAGAGAGAAATTAATTAATTTAGCTAATTTTACATAGATTAAGCAGTGAAGGTAGAATTTGCAGTCCTGGTATGGTGCTGTAGGGAAACACTAGACTGGTAACCAAAAGGTCTTCAGCGCAAAACCACCAGTTCCTCCTTGGAAACCCTACACAGGGTTGCTATGAATCAGAACCTGCTTGAAAGCACTTAACAACACAAAAGAAGAATTTAGCTCCAGGAAGTCTGACCAAAGAGTCCACATTCTTCTGAATGCTGTGATATTTTTAGTGCTCTTACTATTCAAACTTTATTCACATATAATTTGCATGCAACAAATGCACTCATTTTAAGTATACGGTTTGATAGTTTACACAAATGTACACACCTCAAGTTTAACAAACCTATCAAGATGAGGATATTGCTGTCACTCTAAATTGTCGTCTTAAGGTCCTTGACATGAAATAGTAACTGAGCAACTGACTCATCATTAGAATTGTTGTTGTTTAGTGCCTTCTAGGCGGTTCTGAATCACAGTGACCCTGTATAGGGTTCCAGAGCAGCAGCTGGTATGCCCCTCTTAATCCCTGGTTGTGTTCCCTGCCCTGAAATCTACTTTGTCTCAAGATAACATAACCACTTCAGCTCTTATGATTAGGGGTTGCATAATATATTTTCTATCCTTTTACTTTTAACATGTGACTTTATATTGAGTATAAATTTCATATAGACAGTGTGTATTAGGATTTGTTTTTTTAATTCTTCTATCTTACTCTTTGTTTCTATTTGTTTCATTTGTTCTTTTTCGTTTTCACATCCATTCCTACTTTCCTTTGGATAAATTAATTTTTAAATATTTCATTTTTAGTGTTACTTTTTGCTTTATTTTTAAGTGGTTGTTTTATTTTCTGGATATGAATTCTTAACTTTTTATAGTCAACTTTCAAATAATATTATACCATCTCACATACAATGTGAGGATCTTGAAATAGTATTCTTCTATTTTTCCCGATTTTCTATGCATTTTATAATAAATATAGTTTACTTGTATATATATTATAAATCCAACAATTAATTATTGTAATTTTTACTTCAAATGGACAATTATGTTTTAAATAACTTTGAAAGTAAGAACAATAAACTGAGTCTTTGTTTAGCATTTTCTTTGATGTTGAGTGGGGCTATCTTGTTCATATCATGCACACTGGATTGTGGACGAGAAGGTTCTGGTGTAGTGCTATAGGAACAACACTGCACTGCTGTCATGTCAGCATTTCAAACCCACCAGATGCTCCTCGGAAACCCTACAAAGAAAGGGTCACTATGAGTCGGAAGCGACTTGATGGCACTTAACAACAATAAGAGGGTTATCTTGTTGGACATAAATACTTGAAAGAAAATGATGAATTGAGGCTATGCCATTAAAGCTACTTAAAACAAATGATTCTGTAGTTTTGCAATTGATTAGTGTACAGTTTCTTATTAACTAAATAATCAGATTTTAAAACTCATTTTGTGAGTCTTTTCCAAGTCAAAACAAGAAAATCTTATAATAGCATTTCAATATAAGACAGTCAAAGATTATTGCATTAGTAGGTCTAAATACTGGATTTGAACAAATTCAAGATTAAAACCTTAATCTCTGTATCATAGAGATTTATTTTATTTTGATTTGGTTTTAATAATTTTTGCAATCCAAGGCTATCTAGAAGACAGCAAAGGATTGAGAAGACATACTTACAAGTAAATATATTACTGAAAATATTATCAGACTTTTCAATCAATGGAGCTAAAACTACATGACCTCTAAAACAGAAAGCTAGAGAGAATACTAATGCCAATCTTTTTTGAATAAATTTGTCAGTTCCAACTCAATCCTAATCTGTTAAAAAGTTTTGAAATGATGATGTTCAGTGACTATGTACTCCTAAAGAATCTCCAAGAAGCCTTGAAAATCCCCCAGTCTTTTATGACCTATCCTGTCTCATCAAAACAATGAGAATCTTGAATGTAGTTTCCCAAACTAACGTAACATCCCCACTTCAACTTCAGGCCCTCCTCTCCAGGTAGGGATATACTTGTGTATATCCATTTTTGTTGTTTATAAGTACTTTTGCACTAATTCCAACTCATATCAACCCTGAATAGTGTTTCTGAGGAGTGGCTAGTAGATTTGAACCACCTACTTTGCAGTTAGCAGTCCAGTGCTTATCCTATAGTTTCACATCAGAACTCCTGGATGTTTTATAGTAATTGAAAACCTTTGTCTTAAAATGTTTGCCATTGTTCAGAATCTCGACTTGTCTTACAAGGTTAGATAGCAAACCTACATCTTATCTCAAGAACAAACTCTAGTCAACTTGGCTGTCAAGACTGATGTACGCAATCAGAATTTGCAAATCTATAAAAGAAATAGAGTTTTAGAGTAAATAGTTGGCTATCAAGCCATGACTAATGTATTCTCTTCCTGCAGACAAACAACTGAAAACATAACAAGAATACCAGTTGTAAAAAGGAAAATCTCTTTAAACTTCACAAATAAAAAAAAAAAAAAAAAAAAAAAGCAATATTAAGTCATAGGACCCTGGAGTGGCACTGTAGTTATCCTAACCCACAAGCCACTCCTCAGAAACCCTATACAAGGCCGCTATGAGTCAGAACTGACTCGATGACACTTAACAGCAGCAATATTAAGCCATACCTAGTTTGCTAAAATTCTGTAATTTATTTAAACTTACATACAATGCTGTAATGGACTATCTAACTAGCCATACTTATTATGACTTTTATATGTCTTTCTCTATGACTGCTCATTTGATTTTTATTTGTATTTTTCTATATTTATTTGCTTGAAGTATAATTAATTTTAAAACATTTCTATAATTAAAGAGTTTTGGTTCTATTTTCATTGTACTTCAATGGTATAACATTTTGATATATATCAATGTCTGTTTTCCATTATGGAAAGTTTTCCTCAGTTATGATTTTATTATGCCTCTTATACCAGTTGTTTGATATCTTGCTTAGTAATACCCATAATTTTAAAACTGTATCTCGGTCTCTTCTTTTCATGTCTAACATTTTTACTTTTGTTATTTTTATTGTCTTTTGGCATTCTAGAAATACTCTTCAAACTATATCATTCTACTCATTATTGTTGTTGTTGTTGTTAAGCGCCATTGAGTTGGTTCTGACCCATAGTGACCCTGTATAGGGTTTCTGAAGAGTGGTTGGTGAGCTTGAAGCACCGACCTTATGGTTCAAATCAACTTTGCTGTACAGCGCATTAACTCACAGCACCACACCAGGACTCCATTTTTGTTACAAAAGTTCTACCTTTACAATGGTGACAGTCGCAATTAGTCATGATAAGAATTATGCACTATTGAATCATAAGACTCTTATCCCCATTTCTTTTTACCAGCCACATCTAGACAAGGTGAAAACTATTCAGTGGGGACTCTATCTTCCCCCACACTCTTAAACTATACTCCCCCTTGAAACCTTGTAAACCAGTCACTTTGTGCCTTTATCGCCCCCTCATTTTAGGTAGCCAGTGTCCAAGTTGCCCGTCCCTATCTACCTTGTGTAGAGGGGATAGCATTGATACTTGATGTGAAGACTCCTTCCCTCTCTGTTCGTATTTTGAGCTACTACATCCATGAGTATAGGTCAAGTTCATCAAATTGTAGAATTTACCTTTGCTTCCTTTATCAAATTTTTTTTTTTTTTTTTTTTTTTTTGTCTTCTAGTCAAGTTCTGATTATTAAGCCTAGGCTTGATCTATCTATCTGCAAGTTTGGGTGTTTTTTTGCATCTCCCCTCACTTCATAGCAGCTGGATGCTTCACTCTCAGCTCCAGACCTCTGTGGCTATGTCCTTGTCCATGGGCTCATGTGTCCCCAGGTCTCACCACACTTTGGACTAACCAGCCCTTCCTCTTCTCTCTCCCATTTCTAGGTCAACAGGAGTCTTTGAAATGTGGCTGAACTCAGCCTATTTCTTCATTGCTGTCTTTTCCCCTCTTCCACTCACCAGTAGACCAATGTGGTTGCCAGCAAGCTTACATATCTGCTCCTGTGTTTTCTTTGAGTTCCAGTCTTAGAGGGGGGGGTTTGTCCTGAAGGGACTTGATTGCATGCCTTGATGGCTTCCCAGGGAACAACTTGTTTATTCTTATAATAGCTGATCATATTGCCATTTTTGTTTTTGGGTTTTTCTTGCTCATCTTTCTTTAAAGATGTATCTTCTGTTGCTTTAGCTGTTCCAGGTTGATCTGCTTGTCCTTTCTAGTGGGAATGTCCGACCTCAGAAGGTTCTGGTTGGCAAGCCATGGTATTTTAAATTGCATCGTATGAATGTGGAAGTTGGACAATGAATAAGGAAGACCATAGAAGAACTGATGTGTTTGAGTTATGGTAGTGGAGAAGCATGGAGTCTTGGTGTGGTGCTATGGGTTAATGTACTGGACTGCAAAGTCGGTTTGATCCACAAAGTTGGTGGTTCAAGCTAATTAGCTGCTTTTTGGAAATCCTATACAGGGTCGCCATGGGTCGGAACTGACTTGGTGGCACTTAACAACAACAGTGGAGAAGAATAGTGAAAGTACCATGGTACTATCAGAAGAACAAACAAATCTGTCTTGGAAGAAGTACAGCCAAAATGTTCCTTAGAGGCCAGAATGGTTAGACTTTGTTTCTCATACATCAGACAAGTTATCAAGAGGGACCAGTCCCTAGAGAAGGACATGGTGCTTGGTAAAGGGAAAGGTGAGTGACTAATAGGAAGATTTGGACTGAGATGATGAGATGGACTGACACCGTGGCAGCAGAAATGGGCTCAAGTGTTACAACAATGGGCACAGGGCAGGGCAGTATTTTGTTCTGTTGTGCATAGAGTCACTGTGGGTCAGAACCAACTTGACGGCACCTAACAACATCACCAAATATATCCCATTGCAAACATTATTTCTAGAAATATGTAAACAGACAAAATACATTGTTATTATTTATGTTCTACACCAAATCATTTCACTTTATTCAGAATTTACTCCCTTCTTATAAGGCAAATGAAGCACAGATTGTTTGCTCCTGCAACAGGCCCAGTGGATTCAAGTGCCTTGAAGAAAGGGCTAATGATCCATTTCCCTAAGATTATATATATAGCCAATGAATCAGAAGCACCTGGAGTTGCCAGGAGCTGTAACCAACTTGTAAGGAACAGGGCTTTTCTTTTTGTGTTTTGTATCAGAGTGACAGAAAAAAAAAAAAAAAAAAAAAAAAAGCCAGTGAATGTATATGTGTTCTGAAATGACAATGTTTTAAAAGAGCCTTCCTATATATTTATGTTTACAAATATTTTCCCATGATACCAATTATTTCCAACTATATATGTATGGAAAGAAAACTCTCAAAATGCTGGCATTTTAACTCCAAAATTAAGGCTCACTTTTCACCAATTTGATGAGTAAAATCATGTATAATGTCATTCCTGTGTCTTTAAAAGAACAATAAAAATTATAATCATAATGACTTCAACTGATCTTTTGTGTTCAAAAACTTGCTTTAGAAATGAAAATAATTAATCTCTCATTTTACTTTAATTTTATATCACTTGTGTTCAAAGATAACATTATAATACTATGCTTTCAATCAGCTGTTGGTTGAATAGTGGGAAAAGTTTTATATCTCATTCATTATGTTACTGATCAAGTGACATTGATAACTGATTCAATAAATTGTCTTGAAAGTAATGGCCTGCAAAGATTAAAATTCAAATGGACTGTATCTATTTAAGGATCCGATTTCTTTTATAAAGTAAATATGGAAATATTTTATCCATCTGAAGGCCTAGGTGGAACCGATGTACTTTTGTGTCAATACTTTTTGCTGTCCTTAGAGTTTTATATTAGAGAGTGAAGTGCTAATAATGATACTAAAAGTTTTCGTTTGTTCAGGTGGGTGGATGAAGGTGCCATTCACATGCAATGTAAAAACTAGAGGAGAAGCAGATGTCAGGGAAGACCTTTCGTTATGGTAAGCAAATACCTTTAAAACAAAAAGGCAGAATCATGGACTGGCACTGGGAATAAAATGCATTCTGAACCTAATCTGCTTTATTTGTTGAAGATATGGGCAGAGAGAGAAGAGCAGAGATCAACATGTTAGATCCTTCCTTGGCTCAGTTCCCAGGAAAGGCAAGGAATGTGTTTTATATGGTGGCACTGTAGGATACACACTGGACTGCTAACCGCAAGCTCAGCAGTTCAAATCTACCAGTCCCTCTTTGGAGACCCTATACAGGGTTGCTATGAATTGAAATTGACTTGACAGCTCTTAACAACAACAATAACATACTAGTAAAGTGGAGTCCTGGTTTGGTCCTGTAGGATAAGCACTGTAAGGTAAGCCCAAGCTCAGTAGTTCAAAGCCACCACTCACTCCTTGGAAACCCTATACAAGGTCATTATGAGCCAGAACTGACTCATTGGCATTTAACAACAACAACTACAATACTAGTAAAACAGGCAGAATTCTGTGTCTAAAAAGAGAGCTTTTAAAGTCCTCCTTAAAATATCCACTTTAGAATCCTTATAGTCTTTTGCCATTCTTAGGGTAACAGGAGCCAATGTGACAAAGAACAAAGCAAAGCCTAACTACTCTGATTCCCTTTCCTTAATTCTTGACTTCCGCATATCTTTAACTTTTGCAGCAGATTTGTCCAGTGCAATATGTTGTTGATTTCTTTACAGCTGCTTCTATGGGTGTTGATTGTAGATCCAAGTAAAATGAATTTTTGACAATTTACACACTTGCTACGTTTGCCATTATATGGTTTATTCGTTCAGTTGTGAGGGTTTTTGTTTTCTTTATGTTGAGGTATATAAGACTGTAGTCTTTGATCTTCATCAGCAAGTGCTAGAAGTCCTTTTCACTTTTAACAGGGAAGATTGTGTCGGCTGCATACCACTGGGTCTTCCTCCAGTCCTGATGCTGCATTCTTCCTATAGTCCAGCATCTCAGATTATTTGGTTAGTATAAAGATTGAATAAATATGGTGGAAAGAAACAATCCCAATGCAAACTTTTTCTGATTTTCAACCACATATCATCCACTTCTTCTGTTGAGACAACTGCCTATTGGTCTCTGTACAAGTTCCACATGAGTACGACTATTTTGGAATTCCATTCTTTGCAACGATATGCATAATTTGCTATGATCCATATAATTGAAAGTCTTTGCATCATCAATAAAACACAGGTAAACATCTTTCTGGTATTCTCTACCTTCAGCCAGTATCCATTTGACAGCAGCAATGATATCCCTCATTTCATGTCTTCTAAATCTGGTTTGAATTTTCAGCAGTTCCCTGCATCTGTATAGCTACAATCGTTTTGATTTATCTTCAGCAAAGTTTCCTTTCATATGAAATGAATGATGCTGTTCTATAATTTCTACAATATGCTAGATCATCTTTCTTTAGGATAGACACATTTATGGATCTCTTCCAGTCATTTTCAAAAACAAGAAGACGGGCAGGTAGCTGCTGTCTTTCAATTTTTTTTGTCCTAGACAAATGAGCACTTCAGCATTGCATCCTTTTGTTGAAAAATCACAATTGATATTTTGTCAGTTCCTGGCACCTTGTTTTTCATCAATGCCTTTAATGCAACTTGAACTTCTTCCTTCAATATCATCAGTCTCTTTTATATGAAATGGAAGAACATCAACTCATTCTTTTTTTTTTTTTTTAACGTCAGCTCATTCTTTTCGTACAGTGACTCTGTGTATTCCTTCCATCTTCTCTTTATGCTTCCTGCATTTTTCAATATGTTATCATAGAATTTTAAAGACTTGAATCTTTTCATCAGTTCTTTCTGCTTGAATTACGCTGAGTCTGTTCTTCCCTTTTGATTTTCTAGCTCTAGGTCTTTGCTCATTTTATTATAATATGTTACTTTCCCTTATCTAGCTGCCTATTGAAATCTTTCTTTAGCTCTTTTACTTCAGAAGTTCTTCCTTTCCCTTTTGCTTCTCTATGTTTAGTTGCACATTTCAAAGTCTCTTATAACACTTCTTTGGTCTTTCTTTCTTTATAATGACATTTTCTTTTATGTATAATGCCTTTCATTTCATCTCAATACTCTTCTGGTCTTCAGTCATTGTTCAGTGTGTCAAATCTCTTCTTGAGATAGTCTCTAAATTGAGGAGGGATATATTCAAGGTTGTGCTCTGGCTGTTGTGGACTTACTTTAGTTTTCCTTAACTTCATCTTGAACTTTCACAGTCAACCTCAAGCCTTTTTCTGACTGATGATATTGAACGTCTCCATTGTCTCTTTCCACAGATGTAATAAATTTGATTTATGTGAATTCCATCTGGCAAGGTCACTGTGAATAATTGCTGTATATGTTGTTGAAAAAAGGTATTCCCAAGAGGTCCTTGGTCTTGCAAAATTTTATGATGAGATTTTCACTATCATTTCTATTATTAAGGCTTTATTTTTCAATTACTGATTCTTCTTTGTATCCAACTTTCACATTCAAATCACCAATAATTATCAAACAGCTTGTGTAAGGACCAAACTGATTTTGCCTACCTAGAAACTGCTTGACTAAACTCTAGTCAGGCTCAGGAAAGCATTTTAAATAGACAAGGCCTCAGTTATTAGTTCCCTCCAGAGGCAAGGTCAATCTCCATTCTGTACATTAGCCTGAACACGTACTCTAGCTCCAAGAATATGATATATGTATAAATAGCCAGGCAGCTCAAGGCCAGAGGCCAGATGTTTTCCTTTACCCTAGCCTAAGAACAAAGACCACCAGTCCTGACCAATTAAACTGTAACATCTCATAGTTTGCCTATTGTTAACCAATCCAAAGATTGTAAAGCTGAGAAACCTGAGCTGTTTGAAAATTCTATAAAAACACTGCAGACAATGAATTCGGGGCTCTTTCCCTATTCTGAAATGTCGGATAAGGTTAGAGACCTGGCTCGAGCTTGATTAAACAACCCTTATGTATTTGCATCAGTACACGGCTCCTGGGTGGTCTTTGGGGACCCTGAATTCTGGGCATAACACTTGTTTGCATGTTTGATCAAATCCAGACTAAAGTTGTTGTTGTTAAGTACCATCAAGTTGGTTCTGACTCACAGCAACAATGTATAGGGTTTCTGACTCTTTAATTTTTTGTGGGAGCAGAAAGCCTCATCTGTCTCTTGTAGAGTGGCTGGTGGACTTGAACATCCAACTTTGTGGTTTGCTGTCCAGTGCTTAGTATATAGAGCCACCACACTTCAGTTGGTGGTAAAAAGATTCAATTTCTTCATCTTT
The DNA here is from genome assembly GCF_000296735.1 of Chrysochloris asiatica. Taxonomy (NCBI): domain Eukaryota; kingdom Metazoa; phylum Chordata; class Mammalia; order Afrosoricida; family Chrysochloridae; genus Chrysochloris; species Chrysochloris asiatica. The sequence goes on along the minus strand of NW_006408531.1, from coordinate 34,920,434 downwards.
GGCATTATAAACTGTTGGATAAACTTGAATTATATTATTCCTTATAAGTGTATGAATAATATCCTATACTTATAATGTATATCAGCTTGTGTTTCTGTGTTAAGTGATGTCAAGTCAGTTCTGACTCACAGTCAGACCACAACAAACAAAACACTGTCTTGAGCCAACATCACAACAGTTGTTATGCTTGAACCCATTGCTGCTGTCACTGTGCCAGTCCATATTGTTGAGTATCTCCTGCTTTTTTGCTGAACCTGTACTTTACCAAATATAATGTCCTTCTCCAGGTCCCTCCTGATAATATATCTGCAGTAAAAGCACCATACTGGCTTTTAAGAGCATTCTTCCAACACAGATTTGTTGCTCTTCTGGCAATCCATGGTGCTTTTCTCCTATACCATAGGTCAAATGCATCAAATCTTCTAGGGTCTTTCTTATTCATTGGTCCACCTTTCACATGCTTAAGAGACTATTTAACATACAATGCCTTAGTTCCGGCTCCCCTTCATCTTCAAACTGATATCTTTGCTCTTGAATACTTTAAAGAAATCTTGTGAAGCAGATTTGCCTAATGCAATACGTTTGATTTCTTGACTGCAGTTTCCATGAGTGGTAATAGTGGATACAAGTAAACTGAAGCTTCAGACAACTTCAGTCTTTTCTCCATTTGTCATGATACTATTTATTCTTTCATTGGTGAGGATTTTTGTTTTCTTTATATTGAGGTGCAACCAATACTGAAGGCTGTGGTCTTTGGTCTTCATCAGTAAATATTTTAAGTCTTCTTCATTTTCAGCACAGGTTGTTAATGAGTCTTCCTCCAATCCTGATGCCACGTTTTTCTTCATATAATCCAGCGTCTCACTTTATTTGCAGAGCATACAGAAGGAGTCCTGACCTGGCACTGTAGGATAAAGCACTGGACCACAAGATGGTTTGAACAACAAGATCGGTGTTTCAAACTCACCAGCTGTTCCTCAGAAACCCTATACAGGATTCTAAGTCAGACCGACCTGACAACACTTAACAACAACATAGATTCAATAAATATAGTGAAAAGAATACAACCCTGGCACACACCTTTCTTGATTTTTAGCCATTCAATGTTCCCTTGTTTTGTTCAAATGACTGCCTCTTGGTCTATATACAGATACCTCATGAGCACAATTAAGTGTTCTGGGAATACTCATTCTCTGAAATGTTGTCCATTGCTTGTCAGGATCCACACAACCAAGAGCTTTTGCATAGTCAATAAAGTACAGGTAAACATCTTTTAGGTATTCTTTCTTTTTAGCTAATATCTATCTGACGTCAGCAATGATATCCCTTGTTCTAGGTCCTCATCTGAATCTGGCTGGAATTTCTGGCAGTTCCCTGTCATTGTAGTTTTGAAACAATTAAAAAATTATCCTTAGCAAAATTTTACTTGCATGTGATGTTAATGTTATTGTCTGATGATTGCTGCTTTCTGGTGGGTCACCTTTGTTTGGAATGGGCACAAATACGATTTCTGCCAATCAGTTGGCCGGGTAGCTAGCTTCCAAATTTCTTGGTATAGATGAGTGAGTTCATCCAGTGCTGCCTCAGTTTATTGAAATATTTCAATTTGTATTCTTTCAGTTCCCAGAGACTTGTTCTTTGCCTATGGCTTCACTGCACCTGGGACTTTTTCCTTTAATACCATTGACTCCTGATCTTATGCTACATCTTGAAATGGTTAAAAATCAACCATTTCTTTTTTGGACAGTGACTCTGTGAATTCCTTCTATCTTCTTTAAATGCTTTCTGTGTTGTTCAATATTTTGCCCACAGAATCCTTCAATATCGCAAGTCATCTTTTTCAGTTCTTTCAGCTTGAGAAATGCTGAGAGTTCTCTTTCCTTTTGGTTTCGAACTCCAGGTCTTTTCACATTACATTATAATACTTGACTTTGTCTTCTGGAATTGCCCTTCAGCTCTTTTACCTGCTCATTTCTTCCACTTGTTTTGACATCTCTACACTGGAGATCAAGTTTCAGAGTCTCTTCTGGCATCTATTTTGGTCTTTTCCTTCTTTCTTGTCTTCTTAACTTCTTAAAAAAAAAAGTGACTTTTTGCTGTAGTGTTGATGTTCTTGATGTCATCCTACAACTCTTCTGCTTTTTGGTCATCACACTCTAATGCATCAAATCTGTTCTTGAGATAGTCTCTAAACTCAGGAGGAATGTATTCAAGGTCGTATTTTGTCTCTTGTGGACTTGTTTTAATTTTTTTCAGCTTCACTCTGAAATTGCATATTAACAATTAATGTGGTCTGTTTCACAGGCTGTCCCTGGTCTTATTTTGGATAATGATATGGAACTTTTCCACTGTCTCTTTCCACAGATGTAGTCAATTTGACATCTGTGTGTTCCATCTGGTGTGGCCCATGTGTAAAGTCATTTTTTATTGTTGTTTGAAATAGGTGTTTGTGATGAAGAAGTCATTGGTCTTGCAAAATTCTATCATCCAGCCCCATGGACTGAGTAAAGTTGTGTTCCTGTGGACAGGAGACTGGCTTACAAAATATGCCCTTAGGGCATTTAAATGAATCTATATTCTTTTGATTTGTATGTACACATCAAGTAGCTTTTTTTTTTTTTTTTTTCATTTGTGAAATATAAAATGTAAAAGGGAAGCCACATAGAGGATGGAGTGTATTTGAACTGCAAAATCTATTTGTACTGCAAGGTTAGTGGTTCAAGCTCACCAGCCACTCCTCGGAAATCCTATGAGGGTCACTATGAGTCAGAACCGCCTCGATGGCACTTAACAGAAACGACGGTACCTAGGATATCCATGTTCATTTCAGTTTTGACAATTTCCAGTTTTTCTAGATTCATACTTCATACATTCCATGTTCTGATTATTAATGGATGTCTGCAGCTATTTCTCCTCATGTTGAGTTTTGCCCATAAGCAAATGAATGTGTCAAAAGCTTTACTCTAGTCAACTCTATTTTAAGGAAGCAGCTTCCTCAGTGGTATTTTGATTGGCTTCCAACCTGAAGGGCTCATCTTCTGACACTATATCTGCCAATAGTCTCGTGCTATTCATACTGTTTGGATAGTCGATATTTGGGTGCTGACAGTGTTCCACTGCTATATTTAAAGTTTTCAGTGACAAAACATTTGAAAGTAGTCTGTCTCTCCTTCATAGTCTGTCTTAGTCTGAAATTTCAGCTGAAATCTATCCACAAAGCATGACCCTGCTGGTATTTAAAATACCAGTGGATTAGTTTCTAGCACCACAACAACATGCAAACCACCACAGTATGACAAAATGACAGGTGATTGGTGAGTGTGTCAGGATATATCTTAAAATATTATTTTTGATGATGAATGTGGCACCATTCCTTTACTTTGTCATTCCTAGAATAGTAGACTATATGAATGTCAGATTCATATGGCCAATACCAATCCATTTCAGCTCACTAATGCTTGTTGTTATTAAGTGCGCTTGAGTCTTTTCTGACTCATAGTGACCCTGTACAGGGTTTTCAAGGAACAGCGGTTTATCTTACAGCGCCACACCAAGCGTCCCTATTGATATTTTGACAACTTTGTACATTCCAAGTTCAAATTATTAACGGATGTTTGCAGCTGTATCTTCTCATTTTCAATTGTGCCACATCAACAAGTGAAGGTCCTGAAACTTACTCTATTCAGCTCTTCCACAGTTTTATTTTGAGTGTCTTCCAAACTGAGAGCGAGATCTTCTGGTACTATGTCGGACAATATTCCACTGCTATTCATAAGGTGTTCACTGGTCATAAAGTTTTCTAGAAGTAGATCGCGAGGTCCTTCTTCCTAGTCTATTTTAGTTGGAATTTTTGCTGAATGTTGTCAATCATAGGTGACTCTGCTGACATTTGAAACGTTGGTGGCATAACCTACAGCATCACAGCACAAGCTACCACAGTACAACAAACTGACAGATAAGTGTTGGTCAGACGATAAAAGGTCCTGTAACTTACGAAGTGATCTTTTGTCCAGTTTTCCCACATGGGTTCTATAATCTGTTGAAGAACAGAGGAGAAAAAGGACATTTTTTTCTATCATTTTGTTTCTCATTAGTGAATCCTAACCATACTCTTCCCTCTTCCAGCTCAGTCTGGTTCTCACATTCTAAGAAAGGATAATGGGTTCTTTAAATTCACTTAGTTTGTATTGGGAAGGGGCCAAAATCAGTTAATGTCCCATTGATACTCAGTTGGGGTAGCCTTAGAACTGTACAATTTAGGGAAAGCATTTACAACTCATTTCCCAATTTGGCATATTCTAGCTGTTTTGCTCACCCTGTAAATATGAGAGGAAATAAAAGACCATTCAAGCCTCCTTGTCTGAAAAGTCTGGCATTTCAATGATTTTCTTTAAGGGGTCCTCATTTGTAATCAGCTTTGCTATTAACGGAAATCAATCTGAATGTCTTTTGTGCATCTTTTTTTCTTTCTTCACAGTCTGAAGTTGCCTTTGCCAAGTTTTCTATCTTGCATCTGAAAGACCCTCTCTCATTTTCCTGTTCCCTGCCTCCAGCCCGTTTGAATTCCCGCAGAGCTCTCTCTGACATAAGGGTTGCAGTGTGAGGGTTGAGAGGAACTTGACCTGCCCCCCTGACCCAGTGGCCTGAGCCAATCACAAAGAGGATTGAAACCTCACTCATGCACTCCTTCCCACCCTCTCCCACTGTGCAGTCTCCTGGAAAGAGAGACTCTTGGAGGGTGGGCTTGCAGTTCAAATCCTTGGCTCTTTGCCCACCCTTTTTCCAAATAAGAAGGTAGGAGCTGCAACTGAGAGGCAAAGGAATCATCTGAATTGCAGTGGCAACAGAACTGGACGATCCTCACTCCCTCCGGTCTCTTCTCCTTTCTTGAAGCTCAAGTGGGGAAAGAGGAAGAATGGTGGATGCTTTCTGCGCTACCTGGAAACTGACAGACAGTCAGAACTTTGATGAGTACATGAAGGCTCTAGGTAGGTAAAAATAAGAAGTGCTATTTTAGTTTTAACTTACAGCTTCAGGTACTTGAAGATCCCCCTTATCACCCATCAGATTAGCAACAGGCAAAGACAGATAATAATGCCGTTATCTGCACCTATGCATTTCTCATGGATTTTAAGTGTGATATTTGTTGGTTTTCTTGACCAAGGTCAAATAATGAAGCATTTGATGTTTGTGAGAGATGGGGCTTCTGTGTCTTTTTGTTTTGTCTTCATTGTCCATTTATTATTTGTGCTCAGTAGTTGTATCGCATGATTAATAGACAAATCTGATGAAATGTATGCATTACAGCCTTGATTTCAGAATCGCCATCATGCTTTATGAACTGTTGTGGAAATTGCAGCTGACTGTGTTGCTTCACTCTGTTATTTTAGGTGTGGGTTTTGCTGTTCGGCAGGTGGGGAATGTGACTAAACCAACAGTGATCATCAGTCAGGAAGGAGACAAAGTGGTGATCAGGACTCAAAGCACATTCAAGAACACAGAGATTAGTTTCCATCTGGGAGAAGAATTTGACGAAACCACTGCAGATGACAGAAACTGTAAGGTAAGAAGCCATGGTTTTCTCTCAGGTAGGGATGCAAAAGACAGAATGAAAGTGATTCTTGTTTCTTTTTGTAGATGATGGGAAGTAGAGAATGTTTTCATTATTTCAATTCAGGGAAGACGACATCAAGATTAACGTAGTATTCTAAAGTACATATGTTCTGAACAATGAGTACTTGCTATAGCTCAAATTTCGAATTAATTTTCTCTTACCATGTTTTTCACATTTTTTTACCAAGTGTCTGTTTCAGAAAACATATAATACTTCATATTTGAAAAAGAGATTTCACCTTGTTTAATGCCAGAGAGCTTCAGATCCACTAAATAAATAAACAATTTGCTTTATTTTAAGGTTTTGCATAGAATGGTGACTAGTTAGAAAGCAGCAAATTAATTTGGTTCAGGATTTTTATTTCTAACATACAAAATTTTTGTATAAAAATGTACGCATTTCAGCCCCATGATCAATTAATAATAATAATAACAGAGTTTATGTAATAGTGAATCTAGAGCAACAGAGGGAATGGTAGTAACACTATAATTAATTGACTGCAGTTTATCAATTACACCATTCTTTGATTTGGTTAATAGGAATCTAACTTGTGCTTCTTGCCATGTTTTGCATTTTGTTGTTGGTCTTAGTCTGTTGTAAGTCTGGATGGAGACAAACTCATTCATGTACAGAAATGGGATGGCAAAGAGACAAATTTTGTAAGAGAAATTAAAGATGAAAAAATGGTCATGGTGAGTATTTGCAATTCCCTTTCCTTCCTTTCTTTTCATGCCCTCTCTCCCATCCTCTGATTCAGCTCCCCTCCCTTCCTCCTTCCCTTTCTTTCTTAATAACAGTATCATACTATCAAGGGTCAGTTAACCATGTGTAAAAGAGGATAAATAAGAAGATCCTAGCTAATTCTTTCCTTGGTCTTGCTTCACTTGTAGAAAGAGGGAAGAATTCTAATTAGTGTAGTTGAAAGAAGAAAAAATGTGATTGATTGTTCTAACACTATTAAACATTTTCTTTTGGTAGAATTATTATTGTTATGTGCTGTCAAGATGATTCCAATTTAATGAAGTCCAAATGAAAAAAAAAACATGTAAATACATAAAAATGATTGATGAACAAGAAGCTTATTGAATCAAAAAATACTTCATAGTTCCTGTAATAAACAATAAAGGAACTTTAAGCATTTTATATTTTTACTATGAGTTGGAACTGAGTCAAAGACACTTAACAAAAACAAAAACAAATAGAAAATGTAAACTGTAGCACAAAAGTATCAAAAATTGAAACTTAAAAATTCCTTATAAGCCCTCTTCAGAGAGAATAATTTTAATGTTATTTTCTTATGTTCTTTTTCTGAGCCTAAGACTTTCTGCTCCCATAAAGATTTACAGTCATGGAAACCCTGTCCAGAGCTGCTGAGTCTTCACTGCCACAGCAAAGATTCCTTTCCAGCATGTACATTCAATACTGGATGTTGTTATTGTATGCTAGTTGATTCTGACTCTAGGGTGATGTTTCCTGGTCTGGAGCTTTTTTTTTTTCCATTTAGTAAAGTCTCAGGATAAGGAGCTCTGGAATCATAGTGGTTAAGAGTCGGATTGCTAATCTCAGAGTCAGCAGTTTGAATCTACCAGCAGTTTCACAGGAGAAAGATGAGACTTTCTGTTCCTGTAAAGATTCACAGCCTCGGAATCTCTATACAGGGTTGCTATGAATCCAAACTGACTCCACAACACATAACCACCACCACAAAGCCTCAGTATGGATTCCTCATGTGGCTCTGTGTGTTAATGCGCTGGACTACGGAGTCAGTTTGAACCACAAGGTTGGTGGTTCAAGCTCATCCACTGCTCACCAACCAACCAACCAATGGGTCAGAAACGACTCGTAGGTACTTACCAACAACAAATCTTAATGCTCTCATCTATAGGAGTCCTGGTGTGGCGCTGTGGGTTAATGTGCCAGACTGCAAAGCCGTTTGAACTGCTGCAATGCCATTTGAACTGTAGGGTCGGTAGTTCAAGTTCACCAGCTGCTCCTCTGAAACCCTATACAGGGTCGCTATGGGTCGGAACCGACTAGAAGGCATTTAACAACAACAACATAGGATAAGATAGGATGACTCATGGTGGTGGTGGTTATGTGTGGTAGAGTTGGTTCCGACTTCATAGCGACCCTGTACAGGTTTTTCGAGGCTGTGAATCTTTAAGGGAACAGAAAGCCTCATCTTTCTCCAGCGGAACAGCTGGTAGTTTCAAACCGTTGACACTGAGGTTAGCAGGCTGATTAGTAACCACGACGCTACCAGAGATGCTTAGAGGGTTTCTTAAACTTAAATCTTTATGGGGACAGATTACCAGGTCTTTCTTCCATGGAGCTACTGGGGGGTTTCGAACCACAGATCTTTTGGCTAGCAGCCAAGTGTGTAACTATTGAGCAAGCAGGGGTCCTTCAACACTGGGTGGGTATTCAAAAATATAAATAAAAAATAATGTATAAATGATTTCCCTAATGAGAAATGGGGGTAACTACACAATGGATAAAAATGTCTCGATTAGCCTTTCTTAGGAACATTTTCTGTGAACCAGATAACGGTGTTTTGATAACTTTGATGTAGTAGGAGTAGATGCATTCATTTTTTAGACTGCTTTACATATTCCTTCTGTGATAATACCAGAATGGATTTTTTGTTTTATAGTTTAAGAGAATTGACTTGTTTCCTTCTCCTCCCTGTGACTACTGCAATCAGAGCTGAGTTATAGGGCTTATATACTTATACCTCTTTTCCTCTGTGGAACTGGGGGTGGTGAGCAGAGATACCGTTTCCTTTCATGCTAAAAGTTATTTGTCTACATTTTCTACACTGATCATTAAAATAAAAGATTAATTTCTAAAAGAGTCAATCTGCTTCTATCTCAGTTTTCCTAATAGCTTACCTGCAATCAGGCAAAATCCAGTTTAAATAAGAAAATTAAAACTAGGGACACAAATACTTTCACATTTACCTTTACTTTTTGATTTTAGAACAAACCATTTACCTGAGTAAGTTGGATTTTGTAGTGATTGTTCAGCATTTATTTGGATTAGGAATTGAAATTTGTTATGAAAAGCTATTACAAATCTTATTCATTTTCAAAGACATAGCTGAGAGAAAATGATGCAGACGCACCAGTCCTCACACCCAGTTTGTCCCTATTACCCTTGTGATTTAAGGAGCTCTGTTAGCGTAGTGGTTACAAATCAGGCTGCTAACTTCAGGGTCAGCAATTCAAAACTACCAGCTGTTCCACGGAAGAAAGATGAGGCTTTCTGCTCCCGTAAAGATTTACAGCCTTGGAAACCCTGTACAGGGTCGCTGTGAGTCAGAACTGACTCCACGGCACATAACCACCACCATCACCACCCTCGTAATTTAAGTCTAAAGGAATTCTTTTGACATGAATCTAGATTGTGAATCTAAGTTTAAGACAAAAACTATGTCTACATGTGTATCTATTCCTCAGTAAGTTTGAGTGTCTGCTCTTTTTGTTTCATGAAATAGTTATGCAGCTTTTGCCATTTATAAATTGCATTCATTTTTCATAATACTTAAATAACAAAATGATAACCTTTAAAAAGTCAGCTACTGATGTTGCTATGTAGAAAGATTTTATTTTCTTTTGAATTTTTCAGACTCTTACTTTTGGTGATGTGGTTGCTGTTCGCCACTATGAGAAGGCATAGAAAGATGGCGTTTCCTGGGCTGGGGGTATTTTTCTCTGTTGACTAAAGTCTCAGTGCTATCCTGCTATTGTAGTAATACAGCTGCTGAGCACTGGGTGTGAAGTGGAAAATGATGACTTATAAAAACATTTTTCTCCGAACAACTAGCCCAGTTTTGATATGCAAATTGTGTTCTGTAATTCCCGTTTAAAACTTTAAGTCACTTTTTACAATAAAGAAGTGAGTATCTTTTATACTTTCTTTGGAAATGTATATCAAATTAGAATAAAAATCTTACACATAATTTGAATTGTTGTTTTTAATATCATTATTCGGGCTAGAATTTGTTTAACAAATTCGTATGGCCATTCATATGGCACAAAATAAGACTAGAAAAGTTAGCTTCTAGTTTTAAAAATTAGCAATAGTCTAGGAAAATATGAAAATGTCACCGTATTTGGTTGGGATTTCTCTGGTGAATTTGTGATAATTAAATTCATTTTGTCAGCATCCTAAAAAGCCTTGATACAGTGGGTTGGGTTACAGGAGTGAAGTCTAGCCATAGCCATTAGAAACAGCCTGCAGAAGTAAAAGGATGTCTCATTTTTTCACAAATAATCTACCCAAACATGTATGGAGAGGATAAAATTAAGTAAAACAGTTCAGGCATAGCACTTGTATTATTTGTAAAAATACAATACATCAGAACATTTGAATTAAAATGTCATATATTTAAACTTGCTTGTTGTTTTTAGGTTCCTTTGAGTTGGTATCGATTCATAGTGACCTTATGCACAACAGAACATAACACTGCCCTGTGCTGCGCCATACTCACAGTCATTATTAAGCTTAAACCCATTGCTGCTGCCACTGTGCCAATATACCTTCATGGGAGTTTTCTTCTTTTTCTCTGATCCTCGACTTTACCAAGCATGATACCCTTCTGATAATGTATCTGAAGCATGATAAACATCCTGGCTTATAGGGGGCATTCTGACTGTACTTCTTCCAGAACAGATTTGTTTGTTTTTCTGGAGGTTCATGGTACTTTTCATATTCTCCAATACTAGAACTCAAATGCATTAATTCTTCTACAGTCTTCATTCATTGACCAACTTTCACATGCATAAGAGGCTATTGAAAATACCAGGGCTTGAGTCAAGCACACTTTTGTCTTCCAACTGACATTTTTGCTATTGAACACTTCAAAGAAGTCTTGTGCAGAAGATCTGCCTAATGCAGTATGTAATTTGATTTCTTGTCTGCTGCTTCCATGAGGTTGATCCAAGCAAAATTAAGTCTTTAACAACTTCAAACTTTTCTTCATTTATCATATTATTTACTGATCCAGTGGTGAGGATTTTTTTTTTTTTTTTATTGAGGTGCAAACCATATGAAGACTGTGGTCTTTGATGATCATCAGTAAGTTCTTTTGCTTTCAGCAAGGAAGGTTGTATCATATGCATATGGAACATTAATGAGTCTTCCTCTGTTCTTGATGCAGCATTCTTCTTTATATAATCCAGTTTCTCAGATTATTTTCTCAGCACACAGGTTGAATAAGTATGGTGAAAGAGAACAACCCTGGTGCACACCTTTCCTGATTTCAAACCATTCAGTGACCCTATGTTCTGTTCTAACAACTGCCTCTTGTTCTGTGTAAAGGTTCCTCATGAACACAATTAGATGTTCTAGAATATTCATTCACCACAATGTTGCCCATAGCTTGTCATGATCCAAACAAAAGCCTTTGCATAGTCAATAAAGCACAGATAATCATCTTTCTGTTACTCTGTGCCTTCAGCATCTGACATCATACCCTTATTCCATGTCCTCTTCTAAAACCAGCTTGAATCTTTGGAAGCTCTCTGTCAATGCACTACTGCAGCTGTTTTTGAGTTATCTTTAGCAAAATTTTATTTTCATGTGATATTAATGATTTTGTCCAATAATTTCTGCATTCCATTGTGTCACCTTTCTTTGGAGTGGGCACAAATATGAATCTATTCCAATCAGTAAGCCAGGTAGCTATCTTCCCAATTTCTTAGCATAGATGAGTTAGTGCCTCCAGTGATGTATCAGTTTGTTGAAATATTTCCATTTGAATTCCATCAATTTTTGGAGCCTTGTTTGCCAATGCCTTCAGTGATCCTTGGACATCGTTCAGTACCATTGGCTCTTGATCATATGCTACATCTTGAAATGGTTGAACATCAACCATTTCTTTCTGGTATAGTGACTGTGTAATCATTTCAACAAAATCTTCTTTTAATGCTTTCTGCATCGTTCAATATTGCAAACCAGAATTTGCAGTTTTTTTCTTCAGTTATTTTAGCTTGAGAAATGCTGAGCGTGGTTTTCCCTTTTGGTTTTCTAACTCCAGATATTTGCCCATTTCATTTTAATACTTGACTATTTTCTCAAGTTGCCTTTTGAAATTTTCTGCCCAGCTCTTTTACCTTCTCATTTCTTCCATTTGCTTTAGCATTTCTGTCCTGGAAAGCAAGTTTCAGAGTCTCTTCTGACATCCATTTTGGTATTTTCCTTCTTTCTTGTCTTCTTAATAAATTTTACTTTCTGTATGTATGGTGTTCTTGATGTCATCCCCCAACTCTTCTGGTCTTTGATTTATTAGGTCTCAAGCATCAAATCTGTTCTTGAAATGATCTCTAAATTCAGGTGGGCTATGGCCTAGGATATACTTTGACTCTTGTGGACTTGTTTTAATTTTCTTCAGCTTCATTCTGAACTTGATTATGAGTAATTTGTTAGGAAATGTTAGCCTTGTGGAGAACAAAAAAAGGTAAATATATTCAGGGCAAATAAACAAAAGTCGTCTTTTTGTCAACCCAGTGACTTCAAGGTCTAATTAACTTGTAAGTATGAGGAAACTTCCTGTTTCCTGTTCAGTTGATTTAAATCATACTATTAATTACTATTAAGAAAACAAAAATCCTCACCACTGGACCAATAAACAACATTCTTATCAATGGAGAAAAGATTGAAGTTGTCAAGGACTTCTTCTTCTTGGATCAACTATCAACACTCGTGGAAGCAGCAGTCAAGAGATCAGACGACGTATTGCACTGGGCAAATCTGCTGCACAGGAACTTTTTAAAGTATTGAAGAGCAGAGATGTCAGCTTGAGGACTAAGGTGCGCCTGACCCAGGCCATTGTGTTTTCAACAGTCTCATATGGATGCGAAAGCTGGACAGTGAATAAGGAAGATCGTAGAAGAATTGATGCCTTTGAGTTGTGGTGTTGGAGGAGAATACTGAAAGTGCCATGGACTGCCAAAAGAACCAATAGATCTGTTTTGGAAGAAGTGCAGCCAGAGTGCTCCTTGGAGGCCAGGATGGCTAAGCTTTGTCTCTTATACATATTGTCCGGAGGAAACAGTCGCTGGAGAAGGATGTCATGCTGGGTAAGGTGGAGGGTCAGAGAAAAAGAGGAAGACCCCTAAATGAGATGGATTGGCCAGGTGGCATCATTGATGGACTCAAGTGTGGCAGCGGTAGTGAGGTTGGCCCAGGATCAGACATTGTTTCGTTCTGCTGTTCATGGGGTCGCTATGAGTTGGTTCCGACTCGATGGCACCTGACAACAGCAACAAATTAATTACTATATTACTTTTATTGACCATATTGAAGTGTAGAAAAATTGAAAGTATAGCTACAGGTTTTAACATTTCAAAGTACAATTACTATTACTACTATCAAGATTGTCTTCCTAAAGCGAAAATCTGTTTTGTAAAGCGTGAAATAATATGCAGATATTTGCTCCAACTCTTCTGATAGTCAGAAACAGAGAACTTCTTAAATCTTAATGAGTTCCATGTATTCCTTAGTAGGAACCATGATGATACAATTATTAAGCTGAGTGGCTGCTACTTAAGAGGGTGGTGGTTTGAACTCACCAGCTAAATGGGAGGGGCACAGACCTGGCAATTGGCTTGGGCCTGATCTTGTAGAAATCCTATGTGGGCAGTTCTGCTCCATTCTGTAGGAAGACTATGAGCCAGAATCGACTTGACACAGCATTCTTAAACAGAAACAGTGGATGGGAGTGGGCTTGGGGTTCATGTTTGGTTCTCTAACAAAGCACAGAATATCCAAGCCTTTTAGAGGACATAAATGATAAGGGATTGTCATGGTGGAAATAATAAACATATTTTTTTCTTATATATTTTCAAAAGTAGTTGCAAATCATTGTCTTCAAGTCATATTCTATATCACAATATAATCTTCCAATGTGTTACATTTCATAATTTGTCCTTTTTTGATTTGTTTTGATTTTTAACATAGTCGATTGTTGTTCTTAAATGCCGTTCGTTAAGTCAGTTCTGATGAATAGCCACCTGTATAGGATTTCAGAGGCTTTACATCTTGGAGGAAGCAGAAAGCCACATCTTTCTCCTGTAATCCACTGCTTATCATATAGAGGCACTGCATTCCCCAACATAGTCAATTAGCAGAACAAAAACTACCAAGAACAAAGACAATTTATTTGAAAATGTTGTTGAATGTGTCCAGTTAATTTCAACTCATAGCAACCCCATGTGACAGATTGAAAGTTACTTCTGTAATTTCAAGACTTTAAAGATACAAACTAGGCTAAAATTTGTCTTGTGAATCTTGTGAATTGCAATCACTGACTGTGGCCAATTAGTAAGCAGAAACTTTGACCCTGTCACATGTGTTCTTCCCCAGTCAGATACACACCTTCACAAAATCCACAGAGACCTGTAAATATCCACCCAGGATCAGGGCCGTCACTAGGGATAATGTCATGCTGGACAGTCATTTTGGTGTCACCTCCTCTGATGTCACCTGATGTGTTTCCCACCCCCTAGCACCTCCCCAGTGATGGTACTGCCCTGAGATGTTGACGCATTGTGGCTTTATGCTTCTGAGAAAGTGAGTATAAAGAAAAATTCAAAACAACAACAACAAAACAACTTAGAGTGTGTAGAAGAGGATGGCATTCTTACTTATCAGTTTTAAACAACAGTCTTATTAAGATTGCAAACATTTGTTAGGTTTCATATGTTTCAAAAAGTTTGTGTCTAATTTTATGGCTTGCTTCCTGAATATTCCAGTAAAGAATATTGGAAATATTAAATAAATCAATGAAAACTGCTATCATTGACAATTTATATTTTTACTATCTTTTAAAATATTTGGTTTCTTTTTCCTATTCTTATTCTTTCTCACCCACTTTTATTCACTTTTTCTGCTCCAGTTCACCCCCATATTTTGGAGATAGTTGCTGTTGTTGGTTAGTGCCTTTGAGTCGATTCTGACTCATAGAGATCTTGTATAGGGTTTCCATGGAGTTACTGGTGGATTTCAACTATGGTACTTACAGTTCAAATCCACCTTGCGGTCCAGGACTTATCCTACAGCTCTACACCAGGGCTCCATTTGGATACAGTAGGCCAAGATATCCCAAAGACCATTTTGTCCAAATTGGAAAGCATTTGGTTCACACAAGTTTTCTGGATGTCCTAGGACCTAAACAGGACTTGAACTGTTCTGGCAGAACTTGAAACAAAACGAACCCTAACACCTTGATTCCCATTTCAAAGCCCCTTCATGAAACAGGCTCCTACTACTATACACAAGATACAAAATAAGGTTTCCTCTGATGGGAAACACATACATTTTACATCTTTTACAAGGTTAGTAAATTCAGGAACTCCAACAAATATAAAAGCTACGATTTTGAAGAATTCAGCAACCTAATAAATGGTAAGAGAAGGAACACAGAATATACTACCCAACGTTGTTTGGATCTCAGCTCCTTTGTGAAACTATCTGAAAGGGGAAAATTTCTTTGAAAGAGTAAAACCAACAGCCTCCACAAACGATTTCCAGCCATCTCTGGGGTGTATAAAGCATGGTTGGGTCTGAGGCATTTTCAGTTGCAGAAAATTTTAATGTCAAAGCCTTGGGTCTCAATCATTAGCATCATGTTAACATCAACTGCTGCTGCTGCTGCATAGTGCAGTCCAGTTGGTTGCGACCCATAGCGACCCTGTATAGTGTTTCTGAGAAGCAGCTGGTGAGCTTGAACCTTGCAGTTCAAATGACTTTGCAGTCTGGCGCATTAACCCACAGCACCACACCTGAAAAGGTAAATTACTTATCCAGAGTTTTTCAGTGTGTCTGGAGTGGGGCCTGAAATTTTTTTGCATTTCTAACTAGAGTTTTTGCATTTCTACCTAGAGTTTGTAACAGGTAGTATGCTAATGCTGCTGGTCCAGAGACTATACATTTGAGATCCATTGGTCTATCCAAAATTTCTACTGGTCGTATCCATTTCCAAATCATGGTACTTCAGGGTTCTCTCCACCTTTGCTAAGGAACCCCTTTCGTTCAGGGCCAGGTGGCATTTAGGGAAAATGATCTGCTTGGACTTGGCCCAAGAACATTCCTTCCCAGGCCAGTCACTGACGTGAGAAGAAACTTCAGGGCAGACAGTTGCCAAGACTGCAGCTCATAGGCAGACACCCGACTTTCTGCGGAGGGTGCCCTGGCACGTGATCCAGCGGGCGTCCACCCTCCGCCGCCTGCCGTCTCCGCCCCCACGCTCTAGGCTCCACCTTCTGAGTGGAATCGCCTTATAGCGCGAGCTTCCTGGGCGCTTGTCCCGGCCGAGATGGCGCTGCTGGGCACGCTCCTCTGCTACCTTCTGGTGGTCTGGTCCTATTGTCCCGGCTTCGGGCTGCCCCTGGCACCTGCCAGCTCCCGGGCCCCTGCTCCGGCCGTGGGTGAGTCCGCCACCCTTCTCCCGGGAACTGCTGGAAGCGCTTGCACAAAGTTAAGAAAAGTGCTCGGGGGCAGCTGGGTGCCCCTGCCGGGAACAGGCTAGCTGGGCCCGGGAGGCGTTGGGCGCTGACACCGGGTAGGCGTCGGAGAGAAAAAAAGCTAGGTTGGGTAGTCGGGGCTCAGGGAATGGAGAAATCGGCGCGGGACAGGAGGTGGGAGGACACTCTGGGGCCGTGAGAAGGTTTAGCCCATTTCCGCCTTCCATTCACTGTTTATCCCCTAGTTCGTTGTTTGTTTCTCCTTGGAAAAAGGAATCTGGTTAGTCCGACGTCCAGGGACCCAAATCTGCCCTGGGGTAGGAGGAGCTGCGGAGTTTACTCTCTCTTTAGGCATGTAAATTCAGTGGGATGGAATATCTCTGTCCGGTGCTCTGAGGTTGGCTGGACTGATAACCTCAAGGTCGGAGTTCAAACCCACCAGCCGCTACTTCGAAACTCTATACAGGATCACTATGAGTCTGAACCCACTCCAGGGCACTTAACAAGAACAGTCTTTACTGTAGTATGCTTGGAGCCTTCTTTTTTCCTTAACTGGGTGCTCATAAGCACCGTGTGGGCATCACCGATTTTGTCCTGGTGTGTAGTGCTATGGGTTAATGCGTTAGATTGCAAGATCGGTTTGAATCGAAAGGTTTAAATCAAGCTCACCAGCTATTCCTAGAAACCCTAGTGGGTCGGAATTGACTCGATGGCACTTAACAACAACAGAACAGTGTTGTTGTTAAGTGCCGTCGAGTCAGTTTCAACCTTGCAGTTCAAACCTACCTTGCAATCCAGTGCTTTATCCTACAGTACCACACCAGGTACCGCAGAGTCTCTCAAAGAGTGGTCCCCGGAGTGTGGATCCGGGACTAGCAGCAGCGACATCACCTAAACTTTTTAGAAATGAAAAGTTTCAACGCCACTCAAGATCTGCTGAATCTGAAACTAGGATGGTTCGGTCCTAACAATTTGTTTAACACATCTTCCTGGTGATTCAGAAAAGACATCAATGTGTGAGAACCATTGGTCTGGTTGTTATTAAATGCTGTTGAATTGATTGCTACTCATAGCAACCCTCTGTATAAGGTTTCCAAGGAGCGGTTGGTGAGTTTGAACTGCTGACATTGCAGTTCAAACCGACCTTATGGTTGAGTGCTTATCCTCAGCACCACACTGGGCTAGAATAAATATTTTATGAGAGATTTTATAATGCCAAACTTTACCTGTTAAAAATTAGGTGCCTCCCCAACACTCTCTTTAAAATGAATTACCATCTCTGGTAGCGTAGTGGTTACGAATCGGGCTGCGAACCTTAAGGTCAGCAGTTCGAAACTACCAGCCGCTCTGCGGGAGAAAGATGAGGCTTTCTACTCCCGTAAAGATTTACACCCTTGGAAACCCTGTACAGGGTCGCTATGGGTCGGAACCGACTCGACGGCACTTCACAACAACAACAATTGCTGCATAACAACCTTTCTCACACTGTCCAACTGCACTCATGAGTATGTCTGTTGTCCCATAAGCTTGTAATAGAATGTCTGTTGTCCCATAAGCTTGTAATAGACTTCAGAAGTCTGATCAGAGAGTAAGATGTAGCGAACACAATTTCTTGCATGCAACGTGTGTTATCACTTGTCCCTTGTACACAAAGTGCTTGCACTGCCAGACATATATAATGTTGTTAAGTGCTGTCAAGTCAGTTCCGACCCATAGCTACCCTGTATAGGGTTTCTGAGGAGTGGCTGGTGAGCTTGAATCACCAACCTTGCAGTTCAAACCGGCTTTGCTGTCCAGCTCATTAACCCACAGTGCCACACCAGAACAAAATCCATATATAATAGTGTGCTGTTAAGTGCTGTGGAGTCAGTTTCAACTCATAGTGACCCTGTATAGGGTTTATGAAGGAGCTCTGGTAGTGTAGTAGTTAAGTTGAGCTGCTAACCTCAAAGTCGATAGTTCGAAACTACCAGCCATTCCTACAGAGAAAGGTGAATCTTTCTGTTCCTGTAATGATTTGGCTTGGAAACCCTATAAAGGGTCTCTTGAGTTAGAACAGACTCCACCGCACCACCACCATCACCATAGGGTTTCTGTGGAGCAGCTGGTGGGTTTGAACCAACGACCTTGTGATTAGCAGTCTGGTGCTTATCCTACATAAAGCATCACTGTTCATGGAATGCCAACAGAATCTCCACCCTTCAAGAAAGGGGTCTTGCCTTCTACCGATTAAAAATAATTAGGTGAGGCAGAGTTCCTATAGGAGTAAAATACAGGAAAGAGGCTTGCAAGCAGAAACTGGGAGGGCTTAACACAATGCTTAAACCTGAAGAATGTTTTGCTGGGGTTTAGAAGGTTTGGGGTAGGGAAAAGACATCACGCTTATACATAAGGAAAGGTAAGGATTTCTGGGAAACGGCCCATTTAGGAGGGGCCATACTAATTGGGTGTATGTAGATCATTTCTTCAAGATTGATTCCATTGCAAAGTCCTCTGGTAGGAGCAGACAGAACTTTGGTATGTTGAGCATGTGTGGTTCTTTGGGACTCTAATTCAGATTCGTCCCAGGGGTTAGTATTCTTCCTTGCCCCAGTAGAAGGTTGTCCTATAAAGTTATGTGTTGGGCTCTAGGTAAACCAGTCCTACCTGTAAAATGTCTCCCAAGGAAGTAAAAATACAGAATTTTTATGTCTTCTTTAATGGCCAAGTTTCATAGAACATGGAATTTCTATGGCTGGTCTTTCTTAATGCCATGTCGTAGGATGTGTTTGCTGAACTATGGCCCTGGGCATGACCTGCACATCTTTACGTTTGCCCAAGTTAAGACTCAACATTCCTCAAGACTTTGGTAAGAAGATTTCAGTTAATAAGTGGCTCGTGTATATTCCTGATTTCTGGACCCCTTTTTCCCTGTCTCAACACCAGGACTCAACATAATAGTATGGTATATATATAAGCTATAACGGATATAAGCTGTAACGTATATATATATAAGCTATAATGTGTATATATATATACATATATATTGTTGTTGTCAGGTGCCATAGAGTCGGAACCGACTCATAGTGACCCCATGCACAGCAGAATGAAACAATGTCTGATCCTGGGCCAACCTCACTACCGCTGCCACACTTGAGTCCATCAATGATGCCACCTGGCCAATCCATCTCGTTAGGGGTCTTCCTCT
>NW_006408531.1:34898260-34900099 GCF_000296735.1 Chrysochloris asiatica | reverse complement strand
CACTCAGGAATATACAACCATTTAAACAACCAAAGGGCACACCCAGCAAGCCCATCCCCTGGGGCATCAGCACACAGCTCCTCTCCCTTCCTGTGTCCAGGGTCTGCAGCTGCTCCATCTCTCCACATCATCATCTCTGCCTCCATCTCTGGTGTTACTGCTTCTCTGGACAGGGCCCTGCATTCCGCTCTTCTCCCTTGATGATCCCAGGGTCCTCCTCTCCTGGACTGCAAGATCAACCACTCCCCTCCTTTAGTTACAAAATCTCTTACCTTTACATTTGCAACACTCACAATCAGTCCTGATAGCAATTATTCACTGTTGAACCACAAGAGTCTTATCCCCATCTCCTTTCACCAGCCCCCTCCAGACAGGTTGGAAACCACTCAATGGAGAGTGTACCTTCCCCCGTACCCTCTGAAAGTAGGCTCCCTCTTGAAAGCTTGTAAGCCAGTCACTTTGTGCCTTTGTAGTCCCCCCATTTTGGGTAGCCAATGTCTAAGTGCCCATTCCCTGTCAACCCTGTGTACAGAGCGGGTGAGAATGATCCTCGCTGTAAAGATTTGATCCCTCTTTTGAGCTACTACATCCATTAAGTATAGATCAAGTTCATCAAATTGTAGCAGATTACTCCCCCTCCCCCTTTTTCTTTCTGCCTCTAGTTGAGTTCTGATCATCCAGTCATTGAAGCCAAGTCAAATGGATGTTATGTACAAGTATGGGTGTTATTGCCCATCTCCCCTCACTTCATATCAGCTGGACGCTTTGCTCTCTGCTCTAGTCCTCTGTGGCCATGTCATTGTCCCTGGATCCAGGAGTCCCCAGATCTCACCATACTGCTGCCAACCAGGTTTCAATCCAGGTGGACAGGAGTCTATTGTATGTGGTCGGACATAGCTTACAACTTCATTGCTGTTTTTAACCGCAGTTCCCCTTATTGGTAGACCAATGTGGTCACCAGCAAGACCAAATGCCTACTCGAGTATTCCCCTTGAGTCTCAGTCTTGGAAGGGGGTTTGCCCTGATGGCTCCCCAGGGAACAACTTGCTTGTTCTTGTAGTAGTCATTCGGACTGCTGTTATTGTGTTTGATTTTTCCTGCTGCTATTTCCAGGCGGATCCTCTTGACTCAGCTATCAGGTAGATCAGGTAGTTTTTTAAAAAAGAACAATAAATCTGAGTTTGAATTCTGGCAAATGTCAGTCATATCAAAAATTTGTCCAAAATATTTATTGCATGCTGGTTTCTGCTTTTCTTATTGCTGGAATAGTTCTTGTGTGATTATATAAGGGGTCTTCAAAAAGTTCTGTTATTTTTTCATTCCATTTTTCCATGAACTTTTATTTTTAAAACTTTATTGTGAATTGAGTGAAGGTTTACAGAGCAGATCATCAGTTTTACATTCAGCAAATCATATACTTTGATTCATTACAATGATTGCAGTCTCCTCCTTGTACCATCAGTTAACAGATTAATCTCTGTTTTAAGTCTTGCACTTTTCCCTGTGTCAACTGCTCTGATAGCTTCTTCTTTTCTCTACCAACCTTCCTCTTGTTGTATATAGTCTGCTCCCTCACCCATGTTAATGTGTGTCTATCCTCTAGCCCGTGAATAATTCCTTCTACCCCACACAAACTGGTAACCATCATAGAATGTTTAAATTAGCAAGAATATCTTTTCTTTTTTTATCAGGGGGCACTGAATGTTTTAAAATTGGGAAAGGTGTGAGACAGGGTTATATTCTTTCACCATAATTATTCAACCTGTATGCTGAGCAAATAATACGAGAAGCTGGGTTCTATGAAGAAAAACGTGGCATCAGGATTGGAGGAAGACTCAT
>NW_006408531.1:34894139-34897565 GCF_000296735.1 Chrysochloris asiatica | reverse complement strand
TGATGGACTCAAGTGTGGCAGCGGTAGTGAGGTTGGCCCAGGATCGGACATTGTTTCGTTCTGCTGTGCATAGGGTCGCTATGAGTTGGTTCCGACTCGGTGGCACCTGACAACAACAACAATCCTCTATCCTATGAATAATTCCTTCAACCCCACACAAACTGGTAACCATCATAGAATGTTTAAATTAGCAAGAATATCTTTTAACTTTTTATAACAGTTGTCTCATACATTATTTGTCCTTTTGTGATTGACTAATTTCATTCAGTCTAATGGAGTCCTGGTGTGGCGCTGTGTGGGTTAATACACCAGACTGCAAAGCCGATTGAACTGCAAGGTTAGTGGTTCAAACTCACCAGCTGCTCTCGGAAACCCTTTACAAGGTCGCTATGGGTCAGAACCAAGTCGATGGCACTTAACAACAGCAACAGTGTCCTCCAGATTCATCCATATTGTGAAGTGTTTTGCAGAGTCTTCATTATTCTTCAATGTTGTGTAATATTCCATTGCGTGTATGTACCCAAGTTTGTTTGACTGTTCTCCTGTTGATGGACACTTAGGCTGTCTCCATCCTCCTGCTATTGTGACTGGTGTTGCTGTGAACATGGGTCTGCAGATATCTAGTCATGGCTCAGCTCTGATTTCTTAAGGATCTGTACCAAGTAGAGAAATTGCTGGGTCATATGATATTTCTATTTCCAAATTTGTGATAAAGTGCTATGCTGTTCTCCACAGAGGTTGTACAGTTCTACAGTTCCACCAGCAATGTAAGAAGGTCTAGATTCTCCACACCTTCACTAGCATTTGTTGTTTTCTGTTTTTTCAACTTTTCTGTTAATGCTGAAGTAAGGTGGGTCAGCTCCGACTTGTCGGCGCTTCACAACAAAACAAACAAGATGATACTTCATTACTGTTTTGATTTGTGTCTCTCTAATGGCTTATGATCATTAGCATTTCTTCATGTTTGCTGGCCCTCTGAATGTCTTTGGTGCAGTGTCTGTTCATGGACTTTTTGGAGCACCATTGTACGACAGTTTGGATTTTGAAATAAAATGTTTCTGACCACATTACACCAGAGTTGTCAGAGTTACACACAGATAGACTGTGCCTCAGACTCTGAAACAGCAATAAAACTGCTAGGAATGAGGACTGCACCCAGTAGCCAGCATGCTACGTTCATCTAGTATGATTGAACTGTGTGCATAAGACAAATACTGTGCATACAAGACAGTGTTAGTGAAGTGAAACCCATTATTACTACTTATAGAAAGCAAACGGTAGACATTAGAAACAAATTCATTATAGCCAACTTTTCTGAACACCTGCATGCAACCCACTTTGTAAGAGAGGAATCTTCATACATCTCAAGTAGGGACCATTTATCCTTTCCCCAAATAATCCATGTCTGGTGGCATTAAGATTGGAGGAAGACTCATTAGCAACTTGTGATATACAGATGAAACAACCTTGCTTGCTGAAAGCAAAAAGGACTTGAAACACTAACTGATGAAGATCAGACTAAAGCCTTTAGTATGGATTATACTTTGTAGTGCAGCGTGCTGCTTCACATGTCTTTTCTAGCCATAGTCTTTGTAACTCCCACTAAACTACTTTTCCTTGATGAAGCTAGGTAAGAAAAGGTGGGGAAGATGCTGATTGGTTATAAGATTCAGTTGTGAGTGATTGTTATCAAGGGTAATTGTGAAAGTATTGAACTGTAACATGAGTATAAAGTGAGTCATCCCAGAAGTAGGAGGGGGATTGTATTACCATCAAAGATGAAGAGCCAGGAGTGGAGCCTATCCTTTGGACCCCGAAATCCCTGTAGCGCATTGAACCTCCTCAACTCTGTGTTACTGGAGGAGTAGCAAAGGAGCAGTTGCAGGTGGACCAAGAGCCAGAGGATGAGGCAGAATGGTGGGCTTCATAGCCCATGGAGCAAGTAAAATTTAATGACTTTGGGCAGAAGGTTTGCTTACTGGGTGAGGTGTCTTCAGGAACTTAATTGGAGGAGCTAGGTTTGCAGACCCTAGGAGCTAGAGCTGAGTGCCTTAAGGCTTAGGCTTATGGTGGAGTGGTGTGTCCTGTGGGCTTTACCAACGGCCGTACAGGAGCTTCGTTAACATTACCCAGGCAGAGAGAAGCCTGCCTGTGGACATGACTGAGGAGAGGTGGTCCTGACTGAACGAACTGTGCCCTGTGCATTTTCCAGTCCTAAATTCTAAGCTGTTAACTTCCCTAATAAATCTCATGATGGGAATGTTGTTGTTGTTGTTGTTGTTGTTGTTATGTGCCATGGAGTCGGTACCGACTCATAGTATATGGTGTCTGAATTCTGTGTGGCCATTACAATGAAGTCTTGGTGTGGTGCTGTTTGATTTGCATAGAGTGATTCAAGCTTACCAGCCACTCCTTAGAAACCCTGTACAAGGTCACTGTGGGTTGGAATTGACTCAACGGCACTTAACAACAACACGCAACAACAATGAGAAGTAGATGTGCTGTGGGGAAAAGGGTTTGCTACCAAATTTTGCACATCTCAACATAAAGAAAACAAAAATCCTCACAACTGGACCGATAAGCAACCTAATGAAAACATACTGAGTTGTCAAGGATGTCAATTTACTTGGATCCACAATCCATAGAACCCATAGAACTAATAGTCAAGAAATGATGTATTGCATTGGGCAAATATGAATGTAAAAACTGGCGATGAATAAGAAAGATCAAGAAGAATTGATGCATTTGGATTATAGTGTTCATGGGGAGCATTGGGTATACTATGGATGGCCAGAAGAACAAACAAATCTATCTTGGTAGAAGTATAGACAGAATGCTCCTTAGAAGTGGGGATAGTGTACTTTGCAAATGTCATCAGGAGAGACCAGTCCCTGGAGAAGGACATCATGCTTGGTAAAGAAGAGAGTCAGTGAAAACGAGGAAGACCTTCAACAGCATATTGCTACAGGGGCTGCAAATACAGAAATGATTGTAGGGATTTTGCAGGACCAAGCAGTTTCTTTTGGTTGTATATAGGGTCATTATGAGTTGGAGCTGACTTGTTGGTACCTAACAAAAATGGTAATAACATTTTCATCACTCAGCAAGTGCACCCAATCACTTGCAAGACTGGCACCCCAAAGATTTCAAGAGGGAGCCTAGATCCAGAGGGCATGGAGGAAGGTAGAATCGCCACCGAGAAGTATCTAGTCTGTTTGGGTGGGACTGATGAAAGGAGATGGGGATAGGTCCCTTGTGGTACAATAGTGAATAATTGCTTGCTATCAGGACTGACTGTGAGGATTGGAAATGTAAAGGTAGACATTTTGTAGTGAAAGGAGGGGGAGTGGTTGACTTTGCAGTCCAGGAGCGGAGGTCCCTGGGACCATCAAGAGAGAAGAACGGAGTGCAAGAGAAACAGTTACC
>NW_006408531.1:34877486-34893494 GCF_000296735.1 Chrysochloris asiatica | reverse complement strand
TGTACATAGGGTCGCTATGAGTCGGTACTGACTTGATGGCACCTAACAACAACAATAGCATTTTGGGAGATTACCAGTCAAGGATTAAAAAGGCTATATGGGAGAAACCAATTGCACCAAAGTTAAATTCACTTTTTGGTTTTTGAGATCCGGTTGCCAGGAGTCTCAGTGAAAACTTTCTGGACACCATATGAATGTCCACTTCATGCCTTCTTGTTTTACCAGGGAAGTTATAAGATGAGTCACTTGGTATGGAAGAGGAAGGGAGAAGAGTAACTGGAGTTCAAATACATAAAGTGTTGACTCAGTAGTTTCAAATTGTATATATTGTTTTGCATGTTTTTCTCTTTGATGCAACCATACTTTGCCCTCCCAAATGCTTGAATTTCCTTTACAATAACCACTAAGCCTGGCCTCTCTTTGATTACATTTGTTGTTGTTGTTTGTTTCCTTGTTAAAATTTCAGGCCTCTACTTCCTGCCCTTTCCTACCTGGTGCTCAGAGTACAATAACACAGGGAGGCTTCAGATGGATGCATTTGCCCACAACTCTGGAGTTGTAATGGCCCCAGAACCTGCTGGAGTATTTGGTACATAGATCCTGATCTTTTAAAAAAGCAAGTAAATTTATTTTTAAAAACCTGTTTTAAAAAAAAATGGTTTTTAAAATAAAATGTGAACCATGGTTCAAACATGTGAACCATGGTTCAGTCGGTACTCTAGGATAAATTATAATATTTTCTTTAACTTAATACTTTTGTATAATTTGAACCATTATTACATCTACATCTGTCTAGAAATGCTGATAGCACACACATTTCTGGAATGCTTTTTAGATTGTAGAACAAGAAAGTAATTGTAGAACAAATGAGAAGAACTCTAGATGTTAAACCAGGCAACCTAGATTGTAGTGAGGCGTCTGCTACAGGCCAACTCTCTGGCCTTGAAAACACACACACCAGTTTGTAAACCATTTGGCTTATGTGTGGGAGGTGAGTCTCCAGAGGTTCATTGCTCATGGAGTCTAGGTTAGGGACCTGTCAGAGCACTGTCCCAGGTTTCTATTTAAAGGTATCCTTTAGTTAATCTGACTAATTACCCTCATTTATCTGTCTGGCAATTCAGTGTAGTAGAAGGAGCACTAGACTGGAAGTCTGGAGCGACTGGTTCCAGTTCAGCTTTCATTACTGAGTCATCATGTGACCTTGAGGGAAACCTGAAAATCAGCCTTTGCCTAAGTGTCATCATATGTAAGTTAAAGATATATTTGCTAAGGGTTTACTATTGGTCAGATGTGCTTTAGATGCTGGGTATATGTAAATCCCACTGGGTATGTATAAATCCAGTTATTTATATCAGAGGGGCATGCCCTTAATGCAGTCTAAATTTTAGCTTACAAAACTTCCATATGCTTATGATTTCATTTCCCTTATTCATCACAGTATCTCACATGGTGTTGTTAAATGTTACTGAGTTGGTTCCAACTCATAGTGATCCTATGCATAGCAGAATGAAACAATGCCCAGTCCTGTACCATCCTTACATTGTTATATTTGAGCCCATTATTGCTGCCACGGTGTCAATCCATCACTTGGAGGGCATTCATTTTTTCTGGTGATATTAGTTGCTAAGCTCAACCTCAAATTTCCAGAGTGGTTATGAATCGGGCTGCGAACCTTAAGGCCAACAGTTTGAAACTACCAGCGGCTCCATGGGAGAAAGATGAGGCGTTCTGCTCCCGTAAAGATGTACAGCCTCGGAAACCCTGTACAGGGTCGCTGTGGGTCGGAACCTACTCGACGGCACTTAACAACAACAACAACTATGAAATTTAAATTGTTGTATATGTTGTTAAGAGCCCTTGAGTTGGTTCCGACCCATAGAGATTCTTTATAGGGTTTCTGAGGAGCAGCGGGTAAGCTTGAACCGCCAACCTTGCAGTTCAAATCAACCTTGTAGTTTAGCTCATTAACTCGCAGTGCCACAGATCTTAGTAGATACCAGGTACCTTCCAAGTCCTTTACCTCAACCAGGTTAATTCTCACACTATAAATGCTATTATTATTTTCATTTTACAGGTGAAGAAACAGAAACCTAAGGCACACAGCTTTTAAGTCATAGAGCTTGTTTTTGAAATGAGACATTTGGACTTCAGAGTCTCCACCCTTAATCACTTTGTTTACTGTCTCATGTAGCATATTACACCTTAACATTCTACAAATAGTGAAACATGCATGTTTGTATAAAAATGAGATATGGTGTTACAGGATAAGCACTTAACTGCTAACCACAAGGTCTTCAGTTCATACTTACCTGCCTTTCCTTGACTATCCTATGCATTGGAGCAGATTTGACAGCACTACACAGCAACAAATGTATTAGTACCCAGGGAAGACCAATCTCCAGGATAATTCTGAGCTATTTACCAACCTAATTTTGTGTGCCAGATAAAGTTTATGTAAATTGGATATGATAGTTATGATATTCCCTGCATTTGGGAATAAAAGAAATCAAATTAATTTTGGCAGATATTTTTAATTGGTGACTAAGTACCTAGGATATCATGATTGGCAAGGTGGAGGGTCACAGAAAAAGAGGAAGACTCCCAATGAGATGGATTGGCCAAGTAGCAGCATCAGTGGACTCAAGTGTGGCAACAATAGTGAGGTTGGCCCAGGATCCGGCAGTGTTTCTTTCTGCTGTGTATAAGGTCCCTATGAGTTGGTATTGACTCAAAGCCACCTAACAACAAGTACCTACTAATTGGCCATGAAGACTTTTTTTGTTGTTGTTTTTGACATTTTTTATTGTGAATTGAGTGAAGGTTTATAGAGCAGATCATCAATTTTACATTAAGCAAATCATGCACTTAGTGTCATCTCAATGATTGCACACCATTCCATGTATTAACATTTATGCTACTCCCTCCTCGTGATTCTTACTTCCATTCTACCTTCCCCCGCAATGCTTCTGAACTTCGTCCTTAAGTAAATGTTGCCCTTTTGGTCTTCTATGGTTGACCATTCCATGGTGAGCATACCTTAATAGTGGTGTTATCCCCCCCAAGTAGTAAATATGTATATAAATAGGTAAATATACTGACCACTTGGCTGAAAATTGAGCCCCAAGGATGAGCTCAGTTCGAGACCTGAAGGGTGACCGAAGATCATAATTTTAGGTTCCTCCAGTCTCTTTCTGACTAGTAAGCCTATTTGTTTTGTTTTTACATTTTTCTGTTTTATTCCACATTTTCACTCACTCTGATTACAACCCCTAATACAATTTCTTTCAGAGCAGTTGGTGTGGTATCTGGGCTCCATCTAGTTCTTCTAGACTCAGGACCGTTGTAGACTGATGTTCATGTGTTCCGTTGGACTAATCAGTTTCAAGAATCTTGAGTTTTCATCACTTTTCTTTCCTACACACATGCTGCTGCTGCTGCTGCTGCTGTTGTTGTTAGGTGCCTTTGGGTCAGTTCTGACTAACAGTGACTCCATGCACAACAGAATGAAACACTGTCTGGTTCCTTTGCTGTCCTCACAGTTTTGAGTTCATTGCTGCTGCCACTGGGTCAATCCATCTCTTTGGGGATCTTCCTCTTTTTTTCTTACATTCCATTTTACCAAGCATGATGTCCTTCTCTAGGAACTGGCCCCTCCTGATAACAAGTCCAATGTATGAGAGGTGAAGTCTCACTATTCTGGCTCCCAAGCAGAATTCTGGCCACACTTCTTCTAAGATGAATTTGTTTCTTCTTCCAGCAACCCCTGGTACTTTGGATATTCTTCTCCAGCACTATAATTCAAGTACATCAACTCTTTTGTTGTCTTTCTTATTCACTGTCCAACTTTTGCATGCAAGTGAAGCAATTGAAAATACCATTGCTTGGGTCAGGTGCACCTTAGTCGTCAAACTGTTGTCTTTGCTCTTGAACACTTTAGAGAGGTCTTGTGCAGCAGATTAGCCTGGTAGTGTAGTGGTTATGAGTCGGGCTGCTAACCTCAAGTCAGCAGTTCAAAACCACCAGCGGTTCCACGGGAGAAAGAAGAGGCTTTCTGCTCCTGTAAAGGTTTACAGCCTTGGAAATCCCATACAGGGTCACTATGAGTCGGAACCACCTCCACACCACCACCACCATCACCACCAGTACGTCATTTGATTTCTTGACTCTTGCTTCCATGAGTGCTGATTGTGAATCCAAGCAAAATGAAGTCTGATAATTCCACACTTAGAACAATAGTTGTACCTTAGATGGCTGCTCATGAGTTTGTAAGATCCCAATAGCTACTTACCAAAGTAGCATGTAGAACATTGAAAATCTGCTTTTTGTAGATTGTCTTCTATGCTTTCTGTCTATATGCTCCTCAGCTGTGAACATTATTATGTTATAAGATTATAGTATAATTTGGAAGAAACAACAGCCCAAATTCACTTTTTTCCTGCTTTACCAAATCAACTGTTTTCAGTTTTTTAGCTTTCTTATGCCTGCTTTTATTTTTTTCAAGTGTTTGTCTTTATACATATGTAACTTTTCTCTTCATTTTATAGATAAAAATTTACATTTGTTTTGCTCCATTGTTCTGATGTGGTCATGTGCTGTTATCTCTTCCAGTATATACGTATCTGATGTAGTAGTAATCAGAATGGACTAAAAATTCAAAATGCTACAAAATCTCAGTATTAAAACAACTTTGAAATTATATATGCAGGGACAGAAAATCATTATAGATGTATGTGAATTGTTGTTGTTGAGTGCGGTTAAGTTGGTTCTGATTCATAGGAGCTCTCTATAGTGTTTCTGAGGAGCAGTTGGTGGGTTTGGACTGCTGACCAGTGCTTACCCTGCATTCCCAAATATGTCTAAATAAATGTGGGAGCCCTTCAAAATGGGTTCAGATTTTGACTCTGCCATTACAGCTGTGCATATTAGAGCACATTTCCTAATGGACCCAGTATTAATTTCTTAACTCTACATTGAGGACAGTGATTCCCATTTTATAGAGTAATTTTGAGAATGAAATAACATATATAGATTGCTTATCATAGAGCCTTACACATAGAAATAATTTGTAAAGAGATATATTATTATTGGTATTAACAACATAATTTCCTTCAATGAAAGAATCTTTCTCAAGATGACATCCAAGCAGGGTTGCTATCAAATGGATTCTTGGCTTCTTCCTGAAAACCCAATGAAATCATCTTCCTTAACCTCTGCTTCCCTTAATATAATCAGCATTTTATAGAAATGCATGGTAGACTATGTTCCTCTGTCAAATAGATTTCAAGATCCTTTGTAAATTACTGTTTGGGATTTAAAAGCTAAAAATAAACCTAACTGGGACCCTACAACAGGAAGCCCTAGGCCTAGCCTAGACCTAGCCATAGCTCTTAACTCTAACTCCTTACTCCTAACTGCCCCACCCCACAAAAAAAAGATCTAAAAATTTATGGTGTTTGTTTAAGTGATTATATATTCCTGAGTGTTTTTGTATACATCCAAAAAACAAACAACAGGGAATAGAAGCAAATACTGTTGAATGCTGATGCACAGAGGTGACTTAATCATTGCAATGAAACGAAATACAGTAGAATGAGTGTAAAACCAATGTTCTCCCATGTAAACTATCACTCAATTCACAATAAAAATTTTAATAATAATAAATTCATGTTATATTTACATTGATATTAAAAGGCAAGATTGGGCAAGAATTTAGGAGTGATCATATAATTTTCTGCAATGTAACTGGGTAACTATAACAAATGAGATCATATTTCTGTTTCTCTACAAAAAGAATATAAATAATTTCCAAACACTAAATTGTGCTCAGAGACTTCCTATTAGGACATACTATGATATTTTTTACCTTCCAGAAGGATGTATGTTTCATTCTACAGATTTTCTTTGTTGTGCAGCCGTGCTATCACTGAACTATCAATTCTGATACATGCAAATTCTTCCTAGGTATTTCATTCTTCTCATGGGGAAGGACTGTATTTAACATTAGAATACACCAACCTTTAAGTTACTCAGACTTTCCTCCTTCACATGGAGGAACAACTGTCTCTAGTGCTACCAATGTAAATATTTGTATGGGAATTCCAAAACGAACTAGATTTAACAGCATTTCTTATTTACTCAACAGGACAATTTTGGCACGTGACCGACTTGCACTTAGACCCTACTTACCACATCACAGATGATCACACAAAAGTGTGCTCTTCATCCAAAGGTGAAAATGCCTCCAATCCTGGCCCTTTTGGAGATGTCCTGTGTGATTCTCCATATCAACTTATTTTGTCAGTGTTTGATTTTATTAAAAACTCAGGACAAAAAGCATCTTTCATGATATGGACAGGGTAAGTGATCATATAAATAGACTTTACTTAGTATCCACATACACATCATTAGAATGCTGGCATCCTAAAGAAAATTAATTATATTTTTGGAATTTTTTTGGGTAAAAGACCCTAGGTAAAATTAATCAGTATATTTGTTGTTATTAAGTGCATTTAAGTTGGTTCCAATTCATACCAGCCCTGTATAGGGTTACAAGGTGCTATAAATCTTCACAGGAACAGAAAGCCTCTTTTTCCAATGGAATGACTGGTGGACTTGAACTACAGACCTTGTGGTTTGCAGTCCAGTTCTTTTCCTACAGATCTACCATACTTCCAATCAGTATTATTAGAGATAAGAAAAACTTTAAAAGTCTAAGGAGTATTTTTGGAGTCGAGACTTCAAAAATATGTCAATGTTTACTAAGGGATGAATTAATAAACTGCATACTTTTGTGTAAATGTTTTGAGGTGTTGTTTAATGTGGTAATAGATTTTGGTTAAAAAAGAAACAACAAGGCAATATAGTTGTTAAGTGCTGTTGAGTCAGTTCTGACTCACAGTGACCCTATATAGAATCCAGATAAAGTAATCACTCTGAGTATTAACTATGGTACTTGAAATACTGGTCTCTTTTCTGTCGATGGATGGAATTTGTTAATTATACCAGAATAAAATTTAGTAGGAGTTAATCTGTGAAGGCAATTTTGTAAAGCTTCATTTTCTGCTGGTATAATTAACAGATTCCATCTGTTATGACAGAGTGAAGAGACTTATTTTCCAGTGCCATAGCTAATACTCACAGAATGCTTACTTCATGTTAGATCCTGTGTTAGGTAAGTTATACGGCATAGCTCATTTAAGCTTTACAATAGATATTTGTATTCTTTCCATTTTACAGATAAGGAAATGGAGACAACAAGCATCTACTAACTTGCCCAGATCTACACAGTTAGGAAGTGGCAAAGCTGGGATTTGAATGCAGACATTTTGATTCTACAGTCTTTATTCTTAATTGCTAGACTTTTTGTTTCTCTTAAAGCTGTAGTCAGGCCGTCAAACAGACTAACATTTCCTGCGTCTCTTTTGTATTTCTTTTCTTTTTCTGTTGTGTAGGATTCTCTGTGGAGGGTGGGAGTGGATGAAGCTGACGAAGAGTAATTTATCAACTCATCGTAACTATTATCTACCGTTTTATTGTATATGTCTGTAATGTTATGACAAGGCCTCCTGGGTACGTTTTATAGAAAATGATTTTGTTTTATATCATTTGTATCTTCTCAGAGATAGTCCACCTCATGTTCCAGTACGAGAACTCTCAACAGACACGGTCATAAATGTGATTGCTAATATGACAATCACTATCCAGAGTCTCTTTCCAAATCTCCAGGTCTTCCCTGCATTGGGGAATCATGACTATTGGCCACAGGTAAATTTGACCTCAACTTCTAGAAGTGTTCCATAGATTTTTCTTATTAGCAGTGTCAAAATTATGGCTAACTTGCCAACAGCCAGGGCTGGGAATAGGGCTCATGGAGGTTGTTGTTGTTAAGTGCCGTCAAGTAGGTTCTGACCCATAGTGACCCTATATAGGGTTTCCAAGGAGCCGCAGGTAAGCTTGAACCACTGACCTTGCAGTTCAAATGGCTTTACAGTCTGGTGCATTAATCCACAGCGCCACACCAGGACTCCGCTGGTGTAGAGGTAGAGTGCCTTAATTCTAATTAAGGAAAGCAAGACAAATGTTTGGAGACTTTAAAATGAATTTTAAAATGTTTTTTAAAAAGTTATGTCGATAGTGATTTAGTACAAAATTACCCAGTTTGTGAGTTATTAATTTCTGATTTCCTTTGCAATTTTCCTCATTTTTCCCCTTTTCAAATAATTATTGTTCATGTACATTTCCATGACAAGGTTGGCAAGGATGGTTAATGTAGACAAATGTTTACATTTTAAAGAATGCCTATTGGCATTCAAATCCCTGTACACCTGATCTAAACTGTGATTACAATATAAAAACATAGCTGTGGTAGCGTAGTGGTTACGAATCGGGCTGCGAACCTTAAGGTCAGCGGTTCGAAACTACCAGCTGCTCCGCGGGAGAAAGATGAGGCTTTCTACTCCCGTAAAGATTTACACCCTCGGAAACCCTGTATAGGGTTGCTATGGGTCGGAACCGACTCGATGGCACTTAACAACAACAACAACAATTACCAAAAAAAAGCCAAGGAGGAAAACCCTTGTTCAAGTCCTTTTAATCTAATTAAGTGTTGATTCTAGGCAGAGAAGGTGTTCAGAGTGTTGAATGCCTGTTGTAGGTTCGGCTCCAGCCAGTTAGAGTGACCATTTGTTGAGCCATCCTATCCATAATAGCTGAATACTATTGCCGACTTTCAGGGTCCCGTTAGAGTGGTGTACAGATGGAAGGGCTCCTAGAGACTGTTGTTTCGTTCCAGGGTTGCCATGTGTATTCCATAATGTCTATGACTGCTTTCTTTCTCCAATGGCAGAGATAAATAGTGGTGACAAAAACTTTATGACCAGCAAGCCAAAACTACGATTTGATCCTTTATATAAAAAGTTTGCAGACTCCTGGTCTAGCTCAATCCTTCATTTTATAGGCAAGAAAACTGAGGCCCAGAAATGTTACTCTAACTTGACCAAGTCCTCACAATCACATTCTACATCCATAGCCCTGGAAAAGCTCATATCATAAATCTACTCACTTTAGTCCTGTCTTAAATTAGACTAACATTCTCTGACACATCTCTTGCTCTTGCCAGACTAAAATACAATTTTCTGAGCAATTTACTTTCAGACTCTCTATTTTAACCATAATTTTTCTCTAGTTAGAATATTATTTCCAGCTCATATCACCTTGGAGCTTACTGGAGATTTTGATTATTTTGTCTCCTCCAATCTGATTACAGTGATTTTGAAAAGCTGTAAACTAGTGTGGTAGTATAAGATAAGCACTTGACCTCAAGGTCAGTTTAAACTCAAGGTCTGTGGTTCATACCCACAAGCTGCTCCTCGGAAATCCTATATAGAGTTGCTATGAGTTGGAACCGACTCAACAGCACTTAATAACAACATTCTAGAGCAAGCCTAAATTTCAAATGGTTTCTTTGTACTGGCCTCCCATCTTGAGGTGAACAACATGCAAGTATTTGTGAGCCAGCACCTCAAGCAGGGGTTAGCTTTTGTTACTGTTTAGATGCTAGACAACAGAGGGCAGAGGCTTGATAAGGACAAACAAGCTATAGGTTCCCCAAGGTTCCATGAATTGTTTTATTATGTCTTGAGTGATATGCAAACTAGTTCAGTAGAAAGCATGGGTGGTTAAGAGTCATGTTCACTAGGATTTAAATTCCCATCCTGTTCTGCTCCTTAATAGATTGGCCACCTTGGATAATTTCACTTAATGTTCCTGACCCGTCATTTGTAAATAGGAGAAATATATTCCTATGATGCAAAGTTTGTGTGTAAGTTGGTGATAATATATGTAAAGGGCAGAGTTTAATATCGCTCACATAATATTGTTAATAGTTACTGTTGTTCCAATTTTGACTCATGTGACACCAAGTGTGCAGAGTAGAATTGCTTTCTAGCCCATGGGGCTTTCTAGGCTGTGACCTTTTGTAACAGTTCACTAGGCCTTTTGAGGCATCTCTGGGTGGGTTTGAACAGCTAATCTTTTGATAGTAGTCCAGTGCTTAACCATTTGTGCCACTCAAGCCCATAAGAAAAAAGTCCCAGTAAGTGGAGTGGTAGTTACTGTACCTTGTCCATATGATATGTAGTCATTCAGTAGTGATACATGGGTTCCTGGTGTGGCACTGTACTGTAAACCGTAAGGGTGGCAGTTCAAACACAGCAGCTGTTCCTTGGAAACCCTGTGCAGGGTCACTATGAGTTGGATCCATCTCAACAACACTTAACAACAAATAGTGACACAAGATTCATTTTGACTTAATTCTTTTCAAGCTGCATTTCATTTTGCCTTTATCTATGTCTTTCTGTGTCGTCAAATCTTTTAATAATTCAAACACATGGAAACTAACTTCTATAAAAGATCTTACTATCTGTGGCTAGGGTAAAGGCAATATCCCTTAGACATTTAATTTTTTTCTCTTTCCTTAGGCCTTTTTATCTGAAAATCTTTTCTATTATTCAAATTCTATTCCCTCCCCTTTGCTGTTTCAGAAATGTCAAATGTAATACGCAAAGTTTCAACATAAATATTTCGTAGAGACTGATACCTGAGATCTAATTCTGATGAATGTTAGGAAGAAATAGATTTAATAAGTTTTATTTCTCCATGTGCACCATGGCAACATAAATAGACATATTCAGACACACATCCCCACCCATAACTGCAGCAGAGGTAGATATTAGTGTGGGCAGCCCAGGGATTCCTTCCTTTTGCCACCCTAGGAAGCTGTCTTCATCGTGGTCCTCATTTACTCCTCCACTGGCAAGACTGGTGCCACCAACCTTATGGGCGGGTCCTTTCCCATTATACCTCATTTCTCGGCAGCAGTCATGTCACAGTCAAAAAAGATTGGAGAGGAGCATGGTGCAATATATATCTTGATGTAGATTGTTAGTGGAAAGATCTGGGTTTACACCCGGGTCTCGCTGGATAAGTCACCTAATTTCTCTGGTGTTCCTTTTGTTCTTTCATATTTCAAATAGTAAAGTCTAGAGTGATTTTTATATAACATATAAAATATATTTTATATAATATATAAAATATATAACTTTATAATCCAACATAACAACATCCATGTATTGAGATCCATCCCAAAGTAAACACATGACCAAGACTTTATCATTTTGTGTCACTATTAGTATTGTTACCATTTCTTAATTGGGGTCTGGATTGGCCTACACCTTTGTTTAATTATCAGTTAGGTGATCTTGATGGTGGCAGAATCTGGAATATAGACTCATCTCTGGAACTCATCAACTGTCCCTAGATCTTGATTGGTGTTATAAACTGAAAACATATTTTGGGTAATTAGTTTCAGTTAAAATAAATTGATTGTTACTTGACCTGATTGTGAATCTATTTTCATCATGTTTTATGTAGTAAGGAAAAGTCACCTTGAATTAAAGTGACTTGGAAAATGACGTGTTTTCATTGGTGCTGACAAGAAATGTCACTAATAAATAGATTTATGCGAGCTATATACAAAAGAAAAGTAAGAGTAGAGATAAACGTTTCCAGTTTTTAAACATAATTAACAATAATAACAATAGAAGTAATTATCCAGTTTCACAAATGAATTTTTTTTGTTCAGTGTTTGCCTTATTGCCTTATTAAAGTTTTCCCCCTTTTATAAATATGTCACCATAAATACAGTTCTAGCTTCTCTACTTTATAATACTCAAAACTAATGTTTCATATATATATATATTCTTATAAAATTCAAAACATGATATAAGGAGATCTTCTAATAAAATGCATGCAGTTACAAATTTCCATTCAGGGTGTTACAAAGTTTTAAAATAAAATTCATTCTGATGTCATGACATTTTTTTCCCATTGCCTTGGTATACTGCACTAGACCCCACATGTTTAGGCTCAAACCTGCTCTTATTGTCTCTTTAGTAAACACACTACCTCTGTATGGGACATACACTTTCATGTGGGCTGTGTCTGAGCCATTGCTATTTTATCTCTGCTGCCATTTCTTTAAATCAACTTTGTGAAATCATTATTCTGATTTAGTTTCTCTCCATCCTGACACTCTGGGGAACACTTGATTCTTCTTGTTTCTACACCTTCGGGACGTCTGTCATAGCACCCAGCACAACACATTGTTTCAGAATTTTCTTTCCCATATCCCAAGTTATAAGGGCCTTGAAGATTAAGTCTATCTGGTATCTAGGCTTCCAGATGCCTAATGCACCAGTAAATGCTCAAGTAAAATTGAAACTGATTACTCCTTATAGCTTCTAATATTTAAGTGATGTATGATATTGTGTTTGGCCAGGATCAACTGCCGGTAGCCACCAGCAAAGTGTACAATGCCGTAGCAAATCTTTGGAAACCATGGCTAACTGAAGAAGCTGTCAGTACCTTAAGGATAGGTAAGACTTTCCCATGTTTTGCCTGCCTTTTTATTCATGTTATTTATTTAGACTTTACGATTTTTCATGTTTAATTCGGTGTGCAAACTCCAGAGAGCCTCAGGCCTCAGTGTCTCTTGAGGGCAGTGAGTGGAAACATGGCTTTGGGACACCTGTTGTGAGCCTGTTTGTCTTGTAGGGAGCTCGTCTCGTCCTGTTCCTTTCTTACTCTCAAGTAGGTGTGTTTTCATATGAAGCAAAAGCTGAACTTTGGACTTGACTATAAATGAACTATGTCTTGATAATTATGAAATTAATTGAAAAGAGAGAGTGGATATTAACTTTTAACCTAGTAGGTATTTGTCATGTGAAAATAACACAGCTTTGAGTTATCCAAATTACAGATCTTTAATTAAGAATTTACTTTCACAATGTCTGCATGTGTGTGTTTTGAATTTGTTTTAATAGGTGGCTTTTATTCACAAAAAGTTACCAATAATCCAAGCCTCCGAGTCATCAGTCTAAACACAAACTTGTACTACAGCCCAAATATTGTGACTTTGAATGAGACTGACCCAGCAAATCAGTTTGAATGGCTAGAAAGCACATTGAACAGCTCTTGGCAAAATAAGGAGAAGGTAAATCACATAGACCAAAATCTTTAGGGAATAAACAGAGAGCTAAATAGGTATATTTACTGAACTTGGGGGAGGGTGTCTAATAATTGTAAAAGAAAATTATTATGGTTTCATATAAAATACCTTATGACCTATCTCTGTCATTGTTCTATTTTTAATGCTCTGAGATATATTGGGATCTCTAAGTATTAAGAAAGGCCTATTTTAAAAATTTGTGATCAAGGTCATAGTTATATTGTCAACAGTATAATTTAAATAAGACAAGTGCTAATGTAGTGACCTTAATTTTTTAAAAGAATTTTGTCTTTCTTGTAAAATAGGAGAGATCATACATTCACTGTGTATATTTCAGTTAATGTACTTTGAGACTTGGGCATCCAGATGCCATTTGGCTGTGATGAATGTCCAACACCATCCTCACCAGTCCTTGTGTATCATCTTCCAGGTGTACATCATAGCACATGTTCCAGTTGGGTATCTGCCCTTTGTAAGGAGCACCACGGTGATGAGAGAGTATTATAATAAGAAATTGATCGGTATTTTTAGAAAATACAGCGATGTCATTGCAGGGCAATTTTATGGACACACACACAGAGACAGCATTATGGTTCTGTCAAATGAAAAAGGTAATGTGATAATTCTGTTTTTATCTCTCCAGTATAAGAAATTCAAGCATAGCAGGGCATATCCAGTAAATTAGAAGTTTATAATTATATCAAATAGCTGGTACCCGCCTTTTCTGAATTGCCTCAAATTGTTTTATGATGAGTGTACAATTAGAAGTCTAGGCCTACAATTGGGTTTCTTCAGTATACATTCTATTAGTCATATAGGTCCATCATTTAATTGTGGTCAACAAAAACCTCTGAAACTCACCTCACTCCAATATACTTTAGGTGCTTGCTTTAAGAGAAAAATGCTGCTAGTTATTTAATTGCTAGACTCAAATATGTATTTTTCTTTTTTATCTCATTTTACTTTTAAGAATTAAAAAGGGCAAGTATAAAATCAGTGGTTTGATATAAAATATATTAAGCACTTATAATGAATTTTAGCTTACTCCTTTGGAAGATGCAGAAAACAGTTGAAAAATAAGAGTTCTGATTTTAGGCTAGTCAGGATAAAAATTAGTATGAATTATTTTCAGTAATTGAAGAATTTTTCAACAATGTTATACCTCTTTCATATAGAATGAATATGTTTGGTAAAATGGCATTTTTTTTTTTTTTTTACACATTTGACAGTTATTCAGAAAGAAATTTAGTATGTGTTTGTATATAAATGTAGTATAAAATACATGTATATGTTTGTATGTCACCAGGGCTCCTCATATGTATTAGAATGTGTGTGTGTGTGTGTATGAAAATCAAAGTGACATTTAGATCAAATTCCTATGTAATTATTAGCATGCTGTTTTAGGTAGAGGTACAGAGCAAACTAGTCTTACATTTCATGTGTGTTTGTGTGCATTTGGAATGGACTTACATGTTTTTTAAATTTCAAATATGTAAGAGCAGAGAGAAGGATACAACAAATTCCCTTGTACCCACTAGTCATTCAACATTTATCATGAATTTGCCTCATTTGCTTTACCTATTGTGTGTGTGTGTGTGTTTAAGTTTTTCTTGTGAATTGGGTGATCATTTACATGGGAGAACATCAGTTTTGCATTCATCCTATTGTATTTCATTTCATCACAGTGATGACAATCTGCTCCATGCATCATCATTCAATAACATTTGCTTCCATTCCCTCTGGGGTTTTTTGTTTTATTTTGTTTTGTTTTTTTTGTGGGGGGATGTACTCTGAAGCATTCAGGAATATATAACCATTCAAACAACCAAAGGGTACACCCTGCAAGTCTGCCCCCTGGCCATCAGCACACAGACCCACTCCCTCTCTGAGTGCAGAGTCCTGTCACTCCATCTCTGTACTTCATCATCTCTGCTTCCATCTCTGGTGTCACTGCTTCTCTGGATAGGGTTCTGCACTCCGCTCTCTATCTTGATGGTCCCAGAGTCTTCTGCTCCTGGACAGCAAGATCAACCACTGCCCTCCTTTTGTAACAAAATGTCTACCTTTACATTTGCAACACTCACAATCAATCCTGATAGCAATTATTCACTATTGGACCACAAGAGTCTTAGCCCCATCTCCTTTCATCACCCACATCCAGATAGGTTGGAAACCACTCAGTGGAGATTCTACCTTCTCCCATGCCCTCTGAAACTAGGATCCCTCTTGAAAGCTTGTAAGCCAGTCACTTCGTGCCTTTGTAGCCCCACTCCCCCTCCGTTTTGGGTAGCCAATGTCTAAGTTGCCCATCCCTGTCAACCCTGTGTACCAAGAGGGTGGGAATGATCCTTGCTGTAAATATGTGTTCCCTGTTTTGAGCTACTACATCTATAAGTATGAGTCAAGTTTGTCAAATTATAGCAGATTACTCTTTTTTTCTCCTTTTTTCTTCTTCTAGTCAAGTTCTGATCATCTAGCCTTTGAAGCCAGGTTGAATGGGTACTATCTGCAAGTATGGTTGTTCTTGTGCATCTCCCTTCACTTCATATCAGCTGGATACTTCACTCTTCATTCTACTCCTCTGTGACCATGTCACTGTCTCTGGACCCAGGTTCCCAGGTCTCACCATATTACTGGCCAACGAGGTCTCAACCCAGGTTGACAGGAATCTATTCAACATGGTGGGACTTAGCTTACAACTTCATTGCTGTTTTTACCCTAGTTCCCCTCATCGGTAGATCAGCATGGTCACCAGCAAGACCTGCTTGTGTATTCCCCTTGAGTCTGTCTTGGAAGAGGGTTTGCCCTGAGGGGACTTGCTTGCCTTGATGGCTCCCTGGTAAACAACTTGCTTGTTCTTGTAGTAGTCAATCAGGCTGCCATTATTGCTTTTGATTTTTTTCTGCTGCTCTTTCTTTCAAGAAGTATCTTCTGTTCTA
>NW_006408531.1:34868601-34877105 GCF_000296735.1 Chrysochloris asiatica | reverse complement strand
CCCCCTTCTTGTGTATTGCTGCCCTCCCCACCCCCAGCACCCAAACTAACTATCCTGTGTCTATTCCCTACCCTGTGCTCCACCTTCT
Organism: Chrysochloris asiatica; assembly: GCF_000296735.1. NCBI lineage: Eukaryota > Metazoa > Chordata > Mammalia > Afrosoricida > Chrysochloridae > Chrysochloris > Chrysochloris asiatica. Next base: position 34,877,017 of record NW_006408531.1, on the reverse strand, counting down.
CCTCCCTCCCCTCACCCCACCCCCTATACCCTAATAACCAACAAAGATTCTTTTTTTTTCCCCTTTTAGTGTGGGTAGTTTTTCTTAAGCTTTTACAATAATGGTCCTATGCACTATTTCTCCTTTTGTGATTGATTAATTTCACTCAGTATAATGTCCTCAAGGTTCATCCATGTTATGCAGGGGCTTGCAGCTTCCTTGTTATTCTTCAAGGTAGCATAATATTCCATCGTGTGTATATACCAAAGTTTGTTTTATCCATTCTTCAATTGATGGGCACTTAGGCTGTCTCCATCTTTTTGCTATTGTAAATAGTACTGCTATGAACATTGGGGTGCATATGTCTAGTTATATTATGGCTCATATTTCTTGTGGATATATACCAAGTTGAGGAATTGCTGGATCATAAGGTATTTCTATTTCCAACTTTTCTGAGGAAGCACGATACTATTTTCAGAGTGGTTCGACCATTTTGCAATTCCACCAGCAATGTAGGAGGGTCCCAGTCTCTCCGAATCCTCATCCTCGCCAGCATTTATTGTCTTCTACATTTTTGATCTTTGCTGTTATCACTGGTGTAAGATGATATCTCATTGTTGTTTTGATTTGCATTGCTTTACATATTTTAAAGTAAATCTCAAACATTAGATAATTCCAATTTAAGTACTTCTCTACACATTGTTACAATAAGTAGTGTTTCACTTAGATAATTAAATAAATAATAATTCTTTGGTATTATCCAATAGCCAAACCAAAACCAAACCCAATGCCATCAAGTCTATTCTAATGCATGGCACCTCTATAGGTTAGAGTAGAACTGCCCAGCTTCCAAGGCTACAGATCTTTACTGGAAGGCTATATAAATCTTTATGGGCGCAGACAGCCTCATCTTTCTTCCTCAGACTAGCTAGTGTGTTTGTGAACTGTGGATCTTGTGATTAGCAGCCCAACACTTTTGCACAGCACAACCAGGTCTGCTTTATCTAATACCAGTGCATAGTAAAAAATCCCCAATTTTCTAAAAAATTTCTCTTTACAGATGCTTCTTACCAATCACTTCGTATCAATGATTATACATAATTTGGCATGTGATTTTATCTCTTAATTTGAACTTTGTTTTTATTTGTTGTTGTTGTTAAGTGCCGTCGAGTTGATCGTGACCCATAGTGACCCTGTATAGGGTTTCCAAGGAGCAGCTGGTGAGTGTGAACCTCCAACCTTGCAGTTCAAATGGCTTTGCAGTCTGGCACATTAACCAACAGTGCCACACCAGGACTATTTGTAGTATAGTTAAATTTCGGCTTTTGTTTTATATATATATATATGTTTATTTTTTTCCAGGAAATCCAATAAATTCTCTGTTTGTGGCTCCTGCTGTTACTCCAGTAAAGAGTGTTTTAGAAAAGCAAACCAATAATCCTGGTGTCAGATTATTTCAGTATGATCCTCGTGATTATCTATTATTGGTAAGTTGGCACAATTTTAGAGTTGACTTCATATTTATGCATGTCTTTGCCATTTCCATTGGTTTCTTAGTTAAATTTTATAAACATCACTATTATAAGTTTTATTTTATACTTGTATCTCAGAATTTCTTTTTTCTTATGTTTGGACTATTTGTCAGCACATTTTAAGTATGGTTTTATGAGCTCAACTTTTGGGAGACTGTTGCTTAGAATATCCTCAATCTTGGTTTATCTGTGAACTTGGCACATAGTGACCTTGACCACTAGGCCATGTTGCCGTTGATGCCCATTGACTCATGGCAACCCCATGGGCACAAAGTAGAACTGCTCCATAAGACTTATAAGACTGAACTTTTAGAAGAAGATTCTATCTCCTGAGGATTTTCTGGGTGGGTTTGAACTGTGAAGCATTCTTAATGAAAGTTTTAGTCATTTGACAAGCAAATGATAATTGGTTATATGAGTCTCCATTATAGAAAAAAGCAGTTGGCTGATGATGGCTGTGTGCCGTGGAGTCGGTTCCGACTCATAGCAACCCTGTACAGGATTCCGAGGCTGTAAATCTTTACAGGAGCAGAATGCCTCATCTTTCTCCCATGGAACAACTGGTAGTTTTGAACTGCTGACCTTGCGGTTCACAGCCCGCTTCGTAACCACTACGCTACCAGAGCTCCTTAGAAAGAGCAATTAGAGAGATACAAATCAAAACTACAATGAGATACCATCTAACTTCTATGATCAAAATAAACAGAACTAACAAATGTTGGTAAGGATGTGGAAAAATCAGAATCCTTATCCATTGCTGGTGGAAATGTCAAATGTTGCAATTGATGTGGAAAACAGTTTGGCAACTCCTCAGAAAATTAAAAAGAGAACTGTCATATGATGCAGCAATTCTACTCCTAGGCATCTATGCTCCTATCAGCACTATTCACAGTAGGAAAAAAGATGGAAAGAAACTAAGTGCCCATCAACACAAGAAGATATAAACACAATATGGTATACAAATACAAAGGAATACTACTCAGGCATAAAGAGGAAAAAGTCTTGATGCATGCTATAACATAGATGAACCCTAAAGACATTATTCTGAGTGAATTAATCACAAAGGGAAAACACTGTAGGATCTCACTACATGGCATGATATAACAGATATATAGATGACTTCAAGAAGATGATTGGCACAGTGACAGTTGTAATGGGCTCAAATGTAACAACAGTTGAGAAGATGGCAAAGGATTGGGTAGTATTTTGCTGTGTTGTGCAAAGGGTTGCTATGAGTTCGAAAAGACTTGGCAGCACCTTAATTCCTTTTCACCAGAATAGAATGATTAAGAGTGTGGATTCTAGAAGCGTATTATCTCAGAAGCTATGACTTAATTTCGATGTCCCAGTCAACTTCCCTGTAAAATGGCCATTCAAGTATTTACTGACTTCATTGAACTGATGTGAGGATTAACATGGGCAAATATATATAAATCACTTAGATAAATTTTTGGTCCATAGTAAATATTCCATACATGTTAGCAACAAAAATTTAAAAAGAAAAAAATACTGACTCGGACATTTTACCTAGTAGAAAATGTTCTCTGGAGTGTGTACATGACTTTATTCTTTAATCATTTTTTCTGGGCAATTAGCTTATGACTACTTCAAAAGTTGGATGTTTAGCTATGATTACTTCAATTTGGGAAATTGTTGCTTTCATTAATATATTATGGAAAAATTTGCTGCAACTAAAATTTCTATTAAGGATCCCTGATGGCACAATGGTTAAACACTCAGCTGCTAAGTGAAAAGTCAGCACTTTGAACCCACCAGCTGCTCTGTGGGAGGAAAAGTCCTGGTGAGAAGCTTCTGTAATGATTTCTGCCTAGGAAGCCCTATAGGATATTTCCACACTATTCTGTAGGCTCATTGTAAGGTCACATAGCAGTTACAGTAACAACAAAGTCTCTATTGATTTAATTCAATTTTTTTCTAGATTTATTTAATAGAGACCAATTGTTGTATATTGGAAGGCCATTAGCAAACTATTAAAACCCCAGGTACTACTTACAGCATCAATGGACTCAAGTGTGGCAACAGTAGTGAGGTTGGCCCAGGATTGGACATTGTTTCGTTTTGCTGTGCATAAGGTCGCTATGAGTCGGTGCAGACTCTATGGCACTTAACAACAACAACTGCTTACTGAACTGATGGTTGGATCAGAAACTCTAACAACAGTATTATACCAGTTGACTGGATAGTCCCACAAAGCCGTGACCATGAGCCAAGAGAACTAATACCATAAGGTGTTTGTTTGTACCTAAGTAGTATCAGCAACTGAATCCTCCATTTTTGTTGTTGCTTTTATTTTTGTAACATACATTTGCCATTTAACCTTTTTTCTGGTATACAACTTAGTGATATCAGTTACATTAGTCAAGTTATGTAGACATTACTTTTAATCAATATCAGTATTCCCATCACCATAGACATAAACTCACTACTACTTAGAGAATGATTCCCCTTCTCCCTTCCATCTCCTGCCCCCATGTAACCACTAATAACCACTGGTCTCTATATACCTAGTTATATTACATCATGTAAGTGAGATCATACAGTGTTTTCCCTTTGTAACTGTCTTAATTCACTCAGAATAATGTCTTTAGGGTTCATCTATGTTGTAGCATGCATCAAGACTTTTTCCTCTTTATGTTTGAGTAGTATTCCTTTGTATTTGTATACCATATTGTGTTTATATCTTCTTGTGTTGATGGGCACTTAGGTTCTTTCCATCTTTTTTCCTACTGTGAATAGTGCTGATGGAGCATAGATGGATGCCTAGGAGTAGAATTGCTGCATTATATGGTAGTTCTCTTTTTAATTTTTTGAAGACTTGCCAAACTTTTCCACATCATTTGTAACATTTGACATTTCCACCACCAATGGAACAGGATTCTAAATTTCCACATCCTTACCAACATTTTTTATTTTCTATTTTGATCATAAAAGTGAAATGGTATCTCATTGTAGTTTTGATTTGCATCTCTCTAATTGCTTTTTCTATAATGGAGATAAAACCAATTTGCTTGTCAAATGACTGAAACTTTTACTGAGTTAAGATTGTTACATAAATCTGAATAATTCTTTTTGTGTTGTGTTTTATATGATGAGACGTGAACCAGGCTTTGATAATTGTTTTTAACTATAGGATATGCAGCAGTATTACCTGAACCTGACAGAGGCTAATCTGAAGGGAGAATCCAACTGGACGCTGGAGTACATCATGACTCAGGCCTATGGTATTGAAGATTTGCAGCCAAAGAGTTTATATGGTTTAGCTAAACAATTTGCAATCCTGGACAGTAAGCAGTTCCTAAAATACTACAATTACTTCTTTGTGAGTTATGACAGTGCTGCAGTTTGTGATGCTAAGTGTAAAGTCTTTCAAATTTGTGCAATTATGAATCTTGATCATAGTTCCTATAAAGATTGTCTCAAACAGTTTTACATACAGCACATGTACTAATATTTCAAATTCTGTGTTCATGGAAAATATAATGTTGCTCTCTTTTTGAGATCAATTTGTGGACATTGTTATGTAAATCTGCCTGAGTTATTAAATGGGCAAGCAGAATTTCTGGTTTTGCTTTCTTTTTTTACTATGTCCAAATGTTGATATCTTTAGCAATTCAAATTTTTATTTAATTTAATATATTTAAATTATCTGTTAATAGAATGCTGTTTGGATATGTAAATATCCTAGCTACCAGTTTACAAATTATATCCAATTTATATCCTTGTTGAAACTATCACCTATTCAATAAAGCAAATGACTTCTCCTAAGTATGATGGATTATTTTTAATATGATTTTCAACGTCTTAATTCATTCTTGTTAAAACCTTGCATGTATACTAAGACTGTTGTTGTTGTTGTTAAGTGCCGTCTAAAACTTTAAATCTGTTTACATATACTGTCTACTCTTGGGAAACATCAAGGTCTCATTAGGGCCATCTCCAAATCTATAAAACATCATGGGACATAAACCACATGGATTGTGAAGGAGAATCTTCATTAATACCACTAACATTTATTAACTCCACCAGCTATTTTTATTGGAGCTACAATCCTAGCACAGGTCATAAAATCTAGTGTAGAACCTGGTACTTAGTAAATACTTACTGAAATGCTTGACATTTGCCCCTCAAAATATGATTGGATGCAATGGAGACATTTTTTTTATCCCAAGAGAGAATAAAATGAGCTTTTTGTCACCTTGATAGAATTGTTTTTAGGACTCTCCATGGCCCAACCTGTACTCTGCTCTCTGGCTAACTCAGAGAATTAAGGTATATGAGCAAAGATAAAAGAGAGAGGAATACACACACCAATGTTTGGCTTGCTGGAGAAGAAATACGATAGGTCTGCAAGTTACAGTGGAACTCATCATCCTTGGAACCAGGGCTGGTTTAACTTCATGTAGAAAAAAAGCCTTTTAAATTTAAGATGTCATCATAAACCAATTATACCTGAATGCAAATGAATTATTACAAAATATAAATATAAATCTTATACCTAAAAAATAATCAAAAGTCATTAGGTAAATATCCTTTGGTTTTTAGTTTTAGTTAGTTTTTTTTTTAAGCAAATTAGTGTGTTTCAGAAGTGTGAATATCATGCATGTGAATGTTGGACAATGAATAAGGAAGACAGAATAATTAATGCATTTGAATTATAGAGTTGGTGAAAAATACTGAAAATACCACGGACTGCCAGAAGAACAAACAAATCTATCTTAGAAGAAATACAGCCAAAATTCTCCTTAGAATTGAGGATAGAGTGACTTCATCTCTCATTCTTTAGAAACGCTGTTTGGAGTGCTCAGTCTCTGGAGAAGGACGTATGCTTGCTAAAGTGGAGAGTCAGCGAAAAAGAGGAAGACACCCAAAGAGGGGGATTGACACAGTGACAGAAGCAATAGACTCAAACGTAACAATTGTTGACGATAGCACAGGAACAGGCATTGTTTCCTTCTGTTGTTCATGGGGTCACTTTGAGTCAGAACTGATTTGATGGTACCTAACAATGTAGCGTAAGGAGCTCTGGTAGCGTAGTGGTTACGAATCGGGCTGCGAACCTTAAGATCAGCGGTTCGAAACTACCAGCTGCTCCGCGGGAGAAAGATGAGGCTTTCTACTCCCGTAAAGATTTACACCCTCGGAAACCCTGTACAGGGTCGCTATGGGTCGGAGCCGACTCGATTGCACTTAACAACAACAACAACAATGTAGCGTAGTGGTTACGAATCAAGTCAGCGGTTCGAAACTACCAGTCGCTTCACGCTAGAAAGATGAGCCTTTCTAGTCCCGTAAAGATTTACACCCTCGGAAACCCCGTACAGGGTCGCTATGGGTCGGAACCGATTTGATGGCACTTAGCAACAACAACAACAAACAATGACTCGATGGCACTGAACAACAACAAGAAATGAGAATACTGAAAATAAACATTGATTCTAATAAAATAATCATATCATTTAGAAATCATTAGGCCTGCAATTATATTTAAAGTTGGGTTTTATAAGTGACTAGATCATGTATTTTTATAAGCAGTCGTTCTAAGAAAACAAGTTTGGACTATATTAGATAATTTAAAAGCAGAAAAAAACAAAACAAGAGCATGAGTTGACTAGGTTAGTGAGTTCCTAGTATGAAAAGTGAAAAAACTTGCTAGAAAAGATCTACATCTGTTGTGACTGTAGGGCAGTGAACATTTAAAAGTCCTGTCCATATTTGTCTTACTATTCAAAATTGGTATCATTTTGTATTCAGTTTATTTTCGTCTTAGAAATAGAATGAGCTTAAAGTTTGAGTGACATTTAGGAACATAAGGGTCACTGATGTTAAGTAGGTAGATGGATTTTTTAAAGCAATTCAAGTATGCCTGAATTATATGGTTTATAATTAGTGGGTATATTGCAACATCCATCAAATAGTTTTCTACGATTCATAATAGTCATCATTTCACATGTTATACATCTTCACATGTTTTATCACAAACCATCTTATTCACATAGGAAGAACGTAGAGAAGCTAAAGTGAGTGGAAGAAATGGAGAAGTAAAATAGTTGAACAGAAAATTTCAAAGGGCTTCTCGAGAAGACAAAGTCAAGTATTATACTGAAATATGCAAAGACCTGAAGGTAGAAAACTAAAAGGGCAAAACACACTCAGCATTTCTCAAGCTGAAAGAACTGAAGAAGAAATTCAAACTTTGGGGTAACAATGGAGTCATGGCACGGCACTGTAGGATACGCACTGGACTACAAGGGCAGATTAAACTGCAAGGTAGACGGTTCATCTCAGCAGCCATTCCTCAGAAATCCTGTATAGGATCCCTATGAGTTGGAAACAAAATATTGAATGGCACAGGAAGCATGAAGGGAACATGTAGAAGGAATAACTGAGTCTCTGTACTAAAAATAATTCATGTTCTTTATCACTTAAAGAAGTAGCATATGATCAAGAACCAAAGGAAAAACTATAAGCTGAAATGAAGTCATTTGTGGAAAAAAAGGTTCCAGGAATCAACAGAATACAAATTGGAATGTTTCAACAAAGTGATGTGGCACTGGAGGCACTCACTTGTCTATTCCAAGAAATTGGCAGACGGTTACCTTCCTAACTGATTGAAAGAGATCCATATTAGTGCCCATTCCAAAGGTGACCCAACAGAATGCAGAAATCATCAAACAACGTAAATTAATATCATATGCAAGTAAAATTGTGCTGAATATAATTGAAAAACAATTGTAGCAATAAATGGAGAGGGAGCTGCCAGAAATTCAATATAAGTTCAGAAGAGGTTGTAGAACTAGGGCTATCACTACTGATATTAGATGGATCTTGGCTGAAAGCAGAAAACATCAGAATGATATTTATTTGTATTTTACTGACTACGCAAA
>NW_006408531.1:34864246-34868026 GCF_000296735.1 Chrysochloris asiatica | reverse complement strand
AGTATGGATTCTACTTCGATATAAAGAAAATGAAAATCCTCACAACTGGACATCATGACAAATGGAAAAAATAGTGAAATTGTCAAGATTTCATTTTGCTTGGATCCACAATCAATGCTCATGGAAGCAGCGGTCAAGAAATCAGGTGATGTATTACATTAGGCAAATCTGCTGCAAAAGACCTCTAAAATATTAAAGAACAAAGATGTCAGCTTGAGACTAAGGTGTGTCTTACCGAAACCGTGGTATTTTCAGTTGCCTCATATGCACATAAAAGTTGGATAATGAATACAGAAGACTGTAGAAGAATCGATCCATTTTAATTATGGTGTGGGCATAGAATACCATGAACTTCCAGAAGAACAAACACAAATCTATCTTGGAAGAAATACAACCAGATTGCTTCTTAGAAGCAAGGACAGTGAGACTTCTTCGTCTCTCATACTTTGGACATGTCAGGAAGGACCAGTCCCTGGAGAAAAACATCATGCTTGGTAAAGTGGGAGATCAGAGAAAAGAGGATGACCCCCAATGAGATGGATTGACACAGTGGCAGCAACAATGGGCTCAATCATAACAATAATGAGGATGGCGTAGGATCGGGCAATGTTTCGTTCTGTTGTGCATAGGGCCACTGTGAATTGGAAATGTGTCAACACCATCTAACAATAATAACAACAACAACATACCTACTCACCCTTCCTATACACACTGTGTAATTAAAATGCTTTGTGTATACATGCTTATTTTCATTCACCTCCCTTCTGCTCCAAAGGTAATCACTACCATGAAGTTTGTGTTCTTCATTACTGTGGAGACTGCTAATATTACACATACATATATGCTTCTGAAAGGTACAGTGGTACGGTGAATTTACTGGATATGTTTCTCCTGGCCATGGTCTTCATGACTCCAACCAAATCATTTGGTGGGACCATGCTTATTACAGGACTCTAGAGTTGGGATTGGTTAGTTACCATTCCTCTAGGTTTAAAAGGAACCATCTCAGAGGCAGGAACAGAGGATCCCCGGACTATCAAGAAAGAAAAGCCACAAGTGAAGCGCCAGATATCTACCTGGAAAAGCAGCAACAGCTGAGGCAATGGTAGAGCAGCAACACGGAGAGAAAATGCAACAGCAGTCTTCCCAGCCCGTGGACTGAGTAAAACTCAAAACTAAAAAAGTAAGCTGAAAAGTACACTGAATAAAACTCAAAGCCAACAGATCACTGGCTTATATGATGTGTTCCCTGGGCATTTACAGACAGGCTAAAGGAGCTTTGTAACACTTGCCTGAATGGGACAGTAGTTGAGGGACATCATGACTGAGAAGTCAAAAACAAGCTCGAGGCTTCCCTGCAGTCTGGGGGAAGTTCTGAATGGAGAACTGCTGCATTCTGAGTTGTTTCTGATCCTGACTTGTACTTTGTTCATTTTTTAAATAAACCTCATAATCATGAGTATTGTTTATGAGTTCTGTGTGACCACTGCAATGGATTATTGAACCCAGATGTGAAGCAGACAGTGTTGTGGGAGAGACTGTCAGTACCAAAATAGGGTAAAAGAGGTTATAGGGTGGAAGCTTGTCTGACCTCTGCCTCATAGGAATCCACCTTGGACTGATTTAAAGTTTGATTCTCCTTCCCTGTTGTGAAGACAGACAAAGTCAGATATGACTCCAAGCTATTTTTGCAGTACTTACAGAGTCACTGTTAGTCCAAATTGACTCAACGACACTTAACAGCCACAACAACTATTTATTTAAATATTTTAAATTTAATATGAATGAAAACATACTGAATGAATCGTTCCAGAACTTCTTTCTTTTACCTCAATTCCCTCTCTCTCTTTTTTTTTTTTTATGTACACAAAAGCATGCAGAAATACATAATTTGTTTAAACAACCAAAGGGTACATTTTGCGAGCCAGCCTCCTGGCCACCAGCACACAGCCTTACTCTTTCCATGAGTCTAGAGTCCTCAGCTGCTCTTTCTGTCCATGCCATCACCTCTGCTTCTGTCTCAGGTGTTGCTGCTTCTCTGATTAGGGTCTCTTGTTCCACTCACGATCTTCCCTGCCGATGGCCCTAGAGTCCTCTGTTCCTGGAATGTAAAACTGACTATTGAACTTTTTTGCCTAAACATTTTATGCTTTTTAGATTTAGCTATTTTGATAACGTCTTTTGTTAAGTGCTGTTGACATGGTTCCGACTCATAGACATTCTGTAAAAGTTTTCTGAAGAGTGAATATATCTAGTTCTAGTTTATTCATTTAATTCAATCAATAGTCTTTATTGTATGAAAATACCATAGTTTATATGTACAGTTGTTGTTATTGTGTTGTGAAGTGCCGTCGAGTTGATTCCGACCCATAGCGACCCTGTATAGGGTTTCCGAGGAGCAGCTGGTGAGCTTGAACCACCGACCTTGTAGTTCAAACGGCTTTGCAGTCTGGCACATTACCCACAGCACCACACCAGGACTCCCTATATGTACAGTATATGTTGGTAAATATTTTTCAGTACTAGAAAGGCTTTTGCAAAACAGTTCTGTACCAATAGCATGTCTATTAAAAAATCAGGTGAGAATATTTACTACATTAGTCATCAAATTTTATTATATATATAATTTAGAATCACACTACTTGTACAAGGGTAGACAAGAATACCAATAGAACAGAATAAAGAAACCATGGTACAAAACCTTCCTAATTATGAACTTGATACTTTTTGCAGCCTGTCTTTAATATTTTTAAAGTTCATGAATTTGATAGTTTGCACATCTCTCTTAGGTTTATTACTAGGTAGCTTAGAGTATTTTTGCTATTGTGAATGGTATCTTTCTTTAAATTAAAATGTTAATTTCTGTCTTTTGCTTGAACTCTCTTATTAGTGCCCATAGTTTTGTAAATCCCTTTGGATTTTTGTTGAGAATGACTGTACGGTATGAATAATAATAGAGTTTTGTTTTGATTTTTTCAATTCACAAGCCTGTTTTTCTTGCTGTACAGTATGAATTCTAACCTCCAGAACAATGTTGGATGGAGGCAATGCTTATCTGGCTTCTTGTCTTATTTTTTATTGTACTGTGATGTATGTTTCTTGTTGTAGATTTTGGGCAGACACATTTATCAGGTAAGGGAAGTTTTATTTCTCACTGGCTGAATATTTCCTTTAAAATATTTTTTTGTTGTTTTAAATCATGAATATTGAATTTTGTCCACCACTCATTTGTCAGTTTGTCATATTGTATCTTGTGTGCTGCTGCAATGCTGGAAGCTATGCCACCAGTATTTTAAATATCAGCAATGTCATCCATGGTAGAAAGGTTTTAGCAGTGTTTCCAGACTAAGACATCCTAGTAAGAGGGAGGGGTGGACCACGTATGAATGGTTTGCCACTGAAAACTTAATGAATAATAGCATAGCATTATCTGATGTAGTGCTGGAAAATGAACCCCTCAGTTTGGAAGGCTCTCAAAATATGGCTGGGAAAGAGCTGCATCCTCAAAATAGAGGAGGCATTGACATTAATATGAGTGAAACCTGTGCTTTCGAGACCTTCATTCACTGATGTGGCACAACTCAGTGGAAAGAAAGTGCTGCTAACATCTGTTAGTAATCAGAATCTGGAATGTATGAAATATGAATCTAGTTAAATTGGAAGTCATCAAAAATTAAATGGAATGCATAAAGATCTACATCTCAGGCATTAGTGAGCTGAAATGAACTAGTACTGGCTATTTGGAATCAGATAGCCACATGGTTTACTATGCCAAAAAGA
>NW_006408531.1:34860644-34862247 GCF_000296735.1 Chrysochloris asiatica | reverse complement strand
CCATCGGACATCAGCAATGATATCACTCATTTTATGGTCTCTTCTGAATCCAGTTTGAACCTCTGGAAGTTCTCTGTCAATGTATGCTTGCAGCTGTTTCTGTATTACCTTTAGCAAAACTTTACTTACATGGGATCTCAAAGACATTGTCCGATGATTTTCGCATCTCATTGGGTCCCCTCTCTTTGGAATGGGCACAAATATGAATCTCTTCCAATCAGTCGGCCAGATAGTTGTCTTCCAAATTTCTTGGCATAGATGAGTACCTCCGATGCCTCTGCCTCATTTTCTTGAAAGATTTCAATTTTTATTCCATCAGTTCCTGGTGACTTGTTCTTTGCCAATTCCTTCAATACACCTTCAGTATCATTGCCTCTTCATGATATGTTACCTCTTGAAACAGTTGAACATCATCCATTTCCTTTTGGTACAATGACTCTGTGCATTCTTTCCATCTTCTTTTGATGCTTTCTTCATCATTCAATAATTTGACCAGAGAATCCTTCAACAACAAAAGTCAAAGCTTGAATTTTTTTCTTCAGTTCCCTCAGTTTGAGAAATGCTGAGCGTGTTCTTCCCTTTTGGTTTTCTAACTCCAGATCTTTGCATATTTTATTGTATTATTTGACTTTGCCTTCTCGAGCTGACCTTTGAAAATTTCTTTTCAGCTCTTGTACCTCCTCATTTCTTGCATTTGATTTAGTATATCTATTCTGGAGAACAAGTTTCAGTGTCTCTTCTGACATCCGTTTTGATCTTTTCCTTCTTTCTTGACTGCTTCTAAATATCCATAGGACACTACCATAAAAGCCTCAGCCTAATTCAATGTCCTCTTGTTCTAGTAGCTGTTTGTTGGTTCCTGTACAGAATCTTAATGAGCACAATTAAGTTGTCCGGAATACTCATTCTCCACAATGTTGTCCGTAGCTTGTTGTGGTTCACACAATTGAAAGCCTTTGTGTAGTCAATAAAGCATGGGTAAACAACAACAACAACAACAACAACAACAAAAAGCCTCAGCCTAGCTCTGTGTGGGTCAGCAAACCTTTACTCCCCCATCCTTCCATTTAAGTGCCTGGAGGTACCCTACTTGCAAGCTATCCTCCTGCCCAAAGTAATGACTTTATTTGCTCTGTGTGCTGGGAAGCCCATGGCTTTGTCTTTTGCTCTGGTGTTTGGTTCTGCTGATACTTCCCTGAGTCTTCTCCTGTGTCACTGCTTTCTGGGTTGAGGAGGTTCACTGTGCAGAGGTCTTGGAGTTCCAAAGGATGTGATCAACTCCTGGCTCTTCTTCTATGTTGGTAGTGAGATCCCTCATCTTATGAGATGGCTCATTTTAAACCCAGTAGGATGGTAACATCGACCAGAGCCCTCATTAGATTTCCAAGTGTTTATAATCACAATCCTATTAACATTCATTCATAAGTATACCATATAATACATTAACATTTTCCTCCATGTTCTCTTACCCAGACCTATTAGGAAAAAGTCATTTGGCATAAATTTACAAAGACTTTAACTAGAAGAGACATTAAATAATTCATTATATAGGATACTGAATGGTTTAAAATCAGGAAAGGCTTGCACCAAGGTTGTATTCTTT
>NW_006408531.1:34853126-34859984 GCF_000296735.1 Chrysochloris asiatica | reverse complement strand
TCAGGAAGGACCAGTCCCTGGAGAAGGAAATAAAGTTTGGTCAGTGAGAAAGAGGAAGACCCCCAACAAGATGCATTCTCACAGTGGCAAGAACAAGGCTAACCCTAACAATTGTGAGGCTGGTGCAGGACCAGGCAGTGCTTCATTCTGTTGTGCATAGGGTCACCATGAGTCAGAACTAGCTCAAGAGCACCGAACAGTAACAACAATTAAGTTTTGTTAGATGTTCTCTATTTATCTACTAAGACTATCTCTTTTTTTTCCTTCACTAATCCTAATACGACACTATAGATAAGCACTGGACTGCTAACAACAAGGTCCAACTTGGTCCTTGGAGATCCTATACAGGGTTACTGAGTCAGCACTTACTAGACAGCAGTTAACAACAACAATGATCGTTCAATGTAGGAGATGAGGCATAGAGTTGGATCACAGACGACTTGCAGAGATTTGGCACATGGTCATGAGGGAGTGGCATTACAAAGAGAAGAGAGGACTGGTGGAGGGTGAGAGCAACCAGTTTTGAACATATTTGTGGGTTACAACTAACCAAGACTACAAAACAATTCTTCTAGTCCATTAAATATTTTGCTACTCTAACCATCTCAAAATTGAAGACTTCGTAATTTCTTTTTATAACTAAATTGATATTCAAGAAAGAAGTAAACCCAATTTAGATTCAAGCTGCTAATATGATTATTTCTACAATATTTAGATTTTTAGGAACACATAACTTACTTGTAGAAAATGTATTAATCATTTTAGATAACTGCTGAAGACATTCAAAAAATAATATTCATTGAATTCTTGATGTACTCACACATAGGGTTACTATGAATCTTACTCTATTAGTTGGCAATTGTTTTGTTTATCCATACTTTTAGTCGAGAACGTATTTCCTCACACTATAATTCCCTACTTGGATTACTCCTCCTTGGAGTAATTATGTGCATTAACATAATGTGGGTAACTGTTCTATGGAACACTGGAAGAAATAAAAAAAAAAAAAAGGTAAGTATCATATCTATAATTTTTTCATTTTTCAAGCTATGCCTAAAGTTCTTGTTTTTAAAAATTATCCCCATAAACTTTGTTGTCATTAAATGTCGTTCAGTCTGATCCAACTCAAAGGGACAATGTATAGGGTTTCTGAGGAACAGCTGGTGGGTTTGAACTGCTGGCCTTGTGATTAACATCCAGTGCTTATCCTACATTGCCACACCAGGACTCCATTGCATTTTAGTACATATGTTACTCAGCATACTTATTTAAATAAAATGTATTCCTTAATATGTTTGTTCCTTAATTTTAAAGAAATCAGAATAAAACTTCTTATTATAAAAATTCATATATAAAAAAAATTCTTGTTTATTCTATTCCTTGCACAATGCATTCCCTTTGAAAGTTTTGTATGCCTAAACATTAAAGACTGATAATTTAGGAAGACGACTATGGATATCCCTGACAATTGCCTTGTGGGTGTGAAGAAGTGCTTTTCACACAAGGCCTCAACCTGATGGCTCCTTATTGATTTTTATGGCTCAGTGAGGATTTTTTATTTCTCCTATCACCACCGTGCAGTCTAGTTGTAATAGTTTGTTTGCCCGTTCCTAAACAAAATGCAATCATTCATTATGTCATTTTTTTTTCCTTTTATTGTTCTGAACTCCCTTATTTCTTCCTTTTGCAAACTATGATTTATTCTAAAAGGTCCTGCATACGAGTTACCTTCTTTGTCAAAATTTACCTAACTTTTCAAGCAGATTGAATCTTTTCTTTTCAAGCCACCACAGCACCTATTTGAAATCATTAATGTCATTGATTAGAGCTCCTTTTCTCTATCCCTCTCCTCCATGAGTTCTGGGAGAATGGAGAATCTGCTTTCTCCCCATTGCCTAATGCAATGTTTCACAAATAAGTAAATGAGAAATAAACAATGTAGGATGAATAAAATGATATTTACTTCCAGAAGTGTTTTTCTCAATTCCTTGTCAATACCTAAATTACCTTCTAACTAGAAAACTTCACCATTGCCCAGCAGAAATTACAGGCTTATCCTGGCAATGCCTGTCCGAGGCAAACACTGACAGAAATGTAGTCATAAGACAGTGTAATGAGTTTATTAGTCAGTGAGCCCACGTTACTGACAGGTCCCTCATTCAAGTTTTGACATTGTTGTTAAGTACCTTCAAGTCAGTTCTGACTCATAGCCACCCTGTATAGATTTTCCAAGGAGTGGCTGGTGAATTTGAACCACCAACCTTGCAGTTCAATACGACCTTGAGATCCAGTGTGTTATCCCATAGCACCACACCAGTTTTGACATAGAAGATGAGATTCTGGCATTTTCAGGTTGGAAAAGGGAACTGAGAAGGAAATGGGAATTTTAAGGAATGTAAAAAGATAGCATTTTTCTCATTTGGTAGTGAGGAAGGCTTAGTGAGTCGTCCATTGATCAGACCCACTGCTGTCTAGTCGATTCTAACTCAAAGTGACCCTGGATATGGCTTCTGAGTCTGTAAATCTTGACAGCAACAGAAAGTCTCATCTTTCTACCATGAAGCAGCTGGTGGATTTGAACTGCTGGCCTTGTGGTTAACAGTCCAGTGCTTATCCTAAAGTGCCACCAGGGCTCCTTGAGTACGCCATTGTTGTTATGTACCATCAAGGTGATTCCAACTCATAACAACCTTGTACAGGGTTTCCAACATCAGCTGGTGGGTTTGACGTGCTGATCTTGTGGTTAGCAGTCCAGTGCTTGTCCAGGGTTCTGAGTAAGCCATTGTTGTTAAGTGCCAAGTCAATTTCAACTCATAGTAACCCTGTATAGTATTTCTAAGGAGTGGCTTGTGGGTTTGAACCACAGACATTTTGGTTAGCAGTCCAGCATTTATCCTACAGTAGCAGAAGAAGAGACATTATTAGATGATGAAAATCAGTACTTTTAGTCAGAGGCATATGAAGTCTGATCCCAGCCTCTCTCCACTTGTAAAAAATTACAATCAAGGTACTTGCTCTGAATTCAGTTTTTCTTATCAGTTAAATGAGGGCTATAATTACATGCAGTTTCTAGCATTGTCATGGGGATTAGATGAGATAATGAATGTAAAGTGTGAGGGCTATAATTACATGCAGTTTCTAGCATTGTCATGGGGATTAGATGAGATAATGAATGTAAAGTGCACAGTCCACTTCCTGGCAGAATATGTTGTTGTTGTTGTTAAGTGTCATAGAGTCGGTACCGACTCATAGTGACCCTATGCACAACAGAACGAAACACTGCCTGATCCTAGGCCAACTTCACAGTTCTTACCAGGCTTGAGTTCATTGACGCTGCCATTTTGCCAATCCATCTTGCTGGGGGTCTTCCTCTCTTTCTCTGACCCTCCATCTTACCAAACATGATATCCTTCTCCAGTGACTGGTCCCTCCTGACAGTATGTCTGAAGTATAAGAGATGAAGTTTGGCCATCCTGGCCTCCAAGGAAGCACTCTGGCTGCACTTCTTCCAACACAAATCTGTTTGTTCTTTTGGCATCCCATGGCACTTTCAATATTCTCCTCCAATACAGAATATAAGCATTATTAAATTTTATACATATTAATACTGCTTTTTAATATTATTAGATGTCTGAAGGGAAAAGAATGGGAACTGGAAGAGTATAGAAAATGGAGGTTGAAATTAAACCTCAACACTTTTCAATGTTGCTCTGAGGAACATTTAGTTTGTATACAAATAAAGCCATCACAGCTATGTTTTTAGTGGCAACATTTTCTCCACAAATTTAACTGAGTTTCAATGATATAAAGACACTGTTTTAGAGGATTGGGTATAGCAGGAACCAAAACAGACAAGGACTCATGCCTTCTGAGGATTGTGTGTGTATACAGCTCAGTGGAAATACTGATTGCCTTTGAACCATTTCACACATAGTAAAAACTAGTTCAACAGTTAACATATTGTAAAAGATTGTTTTTATCACATTGGACTCCATTCCCAGAGAGCTAATAGCTAGAAGCCACAGCTGTCATGTCACAATACATGTGTTAAAAATACTGACAAATATAATACAAAGATGGTCTTAAATATTTGGGAAGAATGACAAACAATTACTAAAATAATGGCTTTGTTTGAAACCACATGGTTACATAAGCATGGAAATTGGTTATCACAACATAATGGAAAACCCGAGTTTCTATTTAGTTTCTTAGGTAGATCTTGGTTTTTATTTCACTGATCACTATTGAGGTACCTACTGATACTGACAAATCCCTTTTTATGTGTCTGTCTTGAAAGCATTTAGTCTCAGATCACCCAGGCAACAGTGGAACAATGACTAGTATTGCATGAAGCAATTTGTAATCGTGTTCATTTATCTTTCCTGTTTAGCCAGCAAATTGCTGCCAAGAGCTGTGAAAGCAACAGCCTGAGGTAGTTTACTAGTCACCTGAAAAACCATTCATCACCACTTCTCTTCAAATCTAACTATCTTTAGCTGAAGTCCACTTGGTTCCTTATGAACACTTTTTTTGGGAAAGATTGTAACATAGAGTTGCCATGATGTGGAATTGACTAATTGGCAAGGGATTGGATTCATTCCTTTTATAATGGGAGCACTCCCCAAATCAAATCCCTTTTGCTGCTCTTGTTAAGTGCGACTGACTTGGTTCCAGCTCATAGCGACCCTGTATAGGATTTCCAAGGAGTTGCTGGTGAGTTTGAACTGCCCACCTTGTGATTCAAACTAACCTTAAAATCCGGTGCTTTAGCCCACATTTAGATACTAAAATATATTTTTTAAATGTTTAAAGCACTTAAAGAATTTAAAGTGCCATCTACTTTGTACCATTTAAGTTTTAATGACTGTTTGATACACAAAAGGACCAAAGTCTTTTCTTTAGAATATTTATATTTCAGAAGTCAAACAGGAGTCCAAATAATTCCTCCAGTACGTCAATATTTTTTAAGCATTGTATTATATGTACCAGAGTCCGGTTGTAGCACTATGAGATGAAGCAGTGGAACACAAAGTCAATTTGAAATACAATGTTGGTGGTTCAAACTCACCAGCCACTCCTTGAAAACCCTATACAGGGTTGCTAAGAGTCAACACTTAACCACAGCAACATTCTATATACCACATTATTTATTGGCTGGGTTGCCCAGAAAGGTTAAATAACTTGATCACACCATCTAACTAATTAACTAAAGAAGTTGAAACTTAAACCTAAGCCTTTTAAGTTACACTTGAGTACTCTTTCCACTAAACTAGCAAATTTTGTTTCCAGAAATTTCTATATTGAGGTATAATTCATCAGATTCAAAGAACAATAAATAGTTAATATTACAAAAATATTTTTAGTTATTTGTTTCACAATTGAGTTGAACAATGAATTGTTCCCTCCAGATTGTTTGCCAGTATCTCAGAATACTGTATTGATTCAGCCAATCTTTTGACTCTGTCATGTTAGAAAGGTGCCTATGCTGAGAGCTGAGTATCAGGAGACACTCTTTCCTGAGGCCACATGCCTCTTTATGAGGAAACCCTCCTTTTATTGTTAACGAAGAGCTTAAAAGATTCCAATATTAAGGCTGCATAAATCTTTCTTGATCTGCTTCTATTAAACTGCTGTTAAATATTTTCTTTCTCTTTTTCTCCTAACCAAGAGACACAGAATCACATAAAGAAATGATTATTACTTCCAAGTGGGTAAAATATAAGTTTCTTAAGTATAAGAATTTTTTTCCAAGCTTGTTTTTCAGAAATTAATTGCCAATATTTAATTACTTTTAAGTATATTGCTAGAAAGCTTTCTTTTGTCTTTTCATTCCAGAAAATCATTATATACTTAATTGTTGTTGTTGTTAAGTGTTGTTGAGTTGGTTCTGACCTATAGTGATCCTGTATAAGGTTTCCAAAAAGCTGCTAGTGAGCTTGAACCACCAACCTTGAGCTTCAAACCGAGTTAGTTTCTAGTTCAGCGCATTTGTCCACAGTGCCACACAAGGACTTGTTCAATGTGTGTGTGTTTTAATAGTTTATTGTGCATTAGGTGAATGTTTATAGAGTAAAATCATTACCCATGACAAATGTATGGATTGTTTCCTAATGTTAGTTGCAATCTCCCCATTTCCACCTTGGGTTCCTTGCTTCCATTGGGTCAGTTTTCTCTTCCTGCCTTCTTAACTTTGCTTTTAAGCTAATGTTTTTGCTGTTATTGTTTAGACTTTTAAAGCATCTATACCAGCTGCTCGTTGGAAACCTTACACAGGGTCACTATGGGTCGGAATCAACTCGAAGGCATTTAATAACAACAACAATATATTATGCATGGTATAGAATTTGTTCCTACAAAACTGGTCACTTCAGTTTATTGGATGCTTTGAG
The DNA here is from genome assembly GCF_000296735.1 of Chrysochloris asiatica. NCBI lineage: Eukaryota > Metazoa > Chordata > Mammalia > Afrosoricida > Chrysochloridae > Chrysochloris > Chrysochloris asiatica. Next base: position 34,853,595 of record NW_006408531.1, on the reverse strand, counting down.
ATTTTCTGCACTGGATTACCAAGGCCCCCAGAGCACCTGAAATTAAAAAGGGATCCATCTCTTAAACACACCTCCACTGATCTTTTTGTTTTCTCTAAGAGAAATATCCTAAAATTGTATGAGCACAAAGAGAAACAAACAAACCAGCAGAAATTATATTGGGAAAAACACATAGTTTATATTATGTTTCAGAACTTTGTTTGGAAGCAGAAAAGGAAAATACTAATTGGTCTACATACATATATTTACACACAAACTAAGATACTCTCAGGAGAGGAAAACTTTTCACTCAAGGATATGTGTGATATTTCTATTTATCTAGAGAAGTTAATTTAACTGTATGTTTCCTAAAATTGCCCATCTATCTCAGTACATTATTTGGAAGACAACTGTCTGGCCGACTGATTGGAAGAGATCAATGTTTGTGCCCATTCCAAAGAGAGGTGACCCAACGGAATGCGGAAATCAT
>NW_006408531.1:34837642-34851900 GCF_000296735.1 Chrysochloris asiatica | reverse complement strand
CGCTATGAGTCGATTCCAACTCGATGGCACCTGACAACAACAACATCTCAGTACATTAAAAGATATACAAGTGAGATGCAACACATTCTACATTTTCCTTTTGTTGTTTTTATTGTTAAGTGCTATGGAGTTCATAGAGACCCTGTATAGGGTTTCCAAAGAGTGTCTGGTGAGTTTGAACTGCCGACCATGCAGTTCAAACCGACCTTGAGGTCAAGTGCTTATTCTATGGCACCACACCAAGACACCACACTTTCCTTTCAGTTTGTACTAATATAATTTTTTTCAGAATATATTGAAATGAATTTTCAACTATCACAGGAATAATTAACTCAAGCAAAGACCATCAGTGGATGCTAAAACTATTGTATAAAAATGTGAAGGGAAAGATGATGTACTACCTCAAAGATCTCACTACAGTTTACAAATTAATTACAAAAATTTAAATGGCAACTTTACAATGGAGGAATCTGGCTAATACTACCTTAACTGAATATTCGAACTCAAGGCCACTAACTAGGGGATACATAGATCAGCCTTCTGTTGTGATATGCTAGTGATCTTTTGCACTTGACTAAAATATGGAAAGTGAGTTAGGAAATGTCAACCAAACCGACATTGAGGGATATACAAAATACCAGGCCTGCTGGCTTCAGAAATGTCAATGTCATGAAAAATGAAGAAAGACCAAGGAATTATTTCAGATTAAAGAAGACTAAAAAGACCTAACAAGAAAATGCAATGTACAATCCTGATTTAGGACAAGAAATTTCCATGAAGAACATCATTGAGATAATTGGCAAGATTTGAAAATAAGCAAATATTGTATGAGGTATCAATATTAAAAACAATAACAACACTGTCACAAATGAAAACCCACTGCCATCGAGACAGTTCTGACAAATTGGAACCCTGTAGGACTCAGTAGAAGTGACTCCACAGGTTTCCAAGGCTGTGAGCTAATACGCTGGACTACAAAGTCATTCCAACTGCAAGGTCAGTGGTTCAAGCTCCCCAGTCGCTCCTCGGAAACTCTATACAGGGTCACTATGGGTTGAAACCAATTCAACGACACTTAACAACTGCAATGAATCTTTATTGAAGAAGATTGCCACATATTTCTTTGGTGGAGCAAGCTAGTGTATTTGAACCACTGTCCTTTCTGTTAGTAGTTAAGTGCTTTAGTCACTGTGCCACCAAAGCTTCAATATAAATTTAAAGTCTCCTGTATAAACAGGGTTTCTACCAGTCAGAATTGACTCAATAACACTTACTGACAACAATGAGGTTATATAAGAAAAAGTCTTTATTCTTAGAATACTTACAGAAGTATTACGCATTTAGGGACAAAGGATATTTTTGTTCTTTATCTGCAGCTTATGCTCTGCAATGAAATCACAAATTGTTCAGAAAAAGTACTGTATATATGTAGATGGTAGTGGTAGTTGTGTGCTGTTGAGTCAACTTCTGACTCATAGCGATTGTTTATAGTGTTTCCGAGACTACAAATCTTTATGGGTAGCAGAAAACCTCATCTTTCTTCCATATATTGGCTGGTAGATTCGAACTGCTGACCTTGCAGTTAGCAAACCAACATGTGACCCACTACACTACCAAGGCTCCCATATATGTACACCTGTACATTATACGTTGTTGTTGTTGTTAGGTGCCATTGAGTCGGTACCGACTCATAGCAACCCTATGTACAGCAGAATGAAACACTGCCCGATCCTAGGACAACCTCATTATTGTTGCCACGCTTGAGTCCATCGATGCTGCCACGTTGCCAATCCATTTCATTAGGGGTCTTCCTCTTTTTCTCTGACCCTCCACCTTACCAAACATGATATCCTTCTCCAGCGGCTCGTCCCTCCTGATAATATGTCCGAAGTATGAAAGATGAAGTTTGCCCATGCTGGCCTCCAAGGAGCACTCTGTCTGTACTTCTTCCAACACAGATCTGTTGGTTCTTTTGGCAGCCCAAGGTACTTTCATATTCTCCTCCAACACCATAACTCAAATGCATCAATTCTTCTACGGTCTTTCTAATTCACTGTCCTGCTTTCTCATGCATATGAGGTTATTGAAAATACCATGGCTTGGGTCAGGCGCACCTTAGTCCTCAAGCTGACATCTTTGCTCTTCAACACTTTAAAAAGGTCTGTGTAACAGATTTGCCTAATGCAATACATCGTTTGATTTCTTGACTGATGCTTCTATGAGTGTTGATGGTTGGTCCAAACAAAATGAAGTCCTTGACAACTTCAATATTTTCTCCATTAATAAGAATATTGTTTATTAGTCCAGTGGTGAGGATTTTTGTTTTCTTTACATTGAGATGCAATCCATATTGAAGGCTGTGCTCTTTGATGTTCATCAGTAAATATTTTAGGTCCTCTTCACTTTCAACAAGCAAGGTTGTATCATCTGCATATCACAGGTTGTTAATGAGTCTTCCTCCAAACCTGATGCCACATTTTTCATCATATTACCCTGCTTCTCGGCCTATTTGCTCAGCATACAGGTTAAATAAGCATGGTGAAATTTTGCATAGAGTGGGGCAATTATGTTTTCTTCCTATTTTTTTCTCTTGTGGCTACACTCTCCATTTAGGTAGATTGTTTCCTTGCTATCAAGCAGCATTGGTTTTCACACTGCACCATCCCTGGAGTCTTTGAGTGATCTCCATTCACAGCCTGCATATTTAGCATTGCTATTAACAAAGCTGCTGGAACCATGGTAACTCCTTATTACTGAGTAAACAATGGAAATTAGAGGAATCATTCATTCTAGTGACATGTTGTAAGGTAAGGCTTTCATTACTAGCTTCCTTGTAGAATTGTGGGAATTAGATGCTGTAAGCTGTATGATAAGCATGGACTGCTGACAACAAGGTGGGAAGTTCAAATTCACCAACTGCTCTCAGCAGTCCTTTTCAGGGTCTCTATGAGTTGGAATCAACTGGACAGTATATAACAACAACAAGCTTTCTCAAAAGGACAAGTTCCTGATGTGTATGAATCATTCAAGGAACTCTGGTAGCGTAGTGGTTACGAATCGGGCTGCGACCCTTGTCAGCGGTTCGAAACTACAAGCCGCTCTGCGGGAGAAAGATGAGGCTTTCTACTCCCGTTAAGATTTACACCTTCGGAAACCCTATACAGGGTCGCTATGGGTCGGAACCGACTCGACGGCACTTAACAACAACAACAACAATGAATCATTCAGCTTATTTTCTCACAGCTGTTTTCAGAGATTTTAAAATGGATAATCTTGCTCAGCACAACCTCTCTCCATTTTCAATACACTCTTTAAGACTCTTTCTAGTCTCTCTACAGAAATGATCTAAAAGAAAATATTTCTCTTTTTTATGTATTAATTTAGCAGCTACATTTTCAAGGAGAAGGGGAATGGTTGCTCTTATGATTTTCTTTTCTTTGAAACCTTAGGGAATGAGGAAATATGAAGATTTCTTAGGTCTGTGTGGTTGTGACTACCTAATTTTCATGCAATATCAATTAAATACACTGATTTATGTTTTCAAAATTGATGCTAATGTGCTTCTTGTGGTTATGTGCACTGGAATCAGTTCTGACTCATAGTAACCCTGCATAGGGTTTCCAAGGAGCAGGTGGTGGGTTTTAACCTCTGACCTTGCAGCTAGTAGTCCAGTGCTTATCCTACGGCACTACACCAGGACTCCATGTTAATGTGCTACTAGTTAAAAATAATAATAATAAAAGGAGAGGAAGGTTATAATGAAATAACTTACCTAGCACTACTGTTCAGAGAATTTTCACAGTATCACAGGAGCTGGTATTTCATCATTTCCTCTTATTTCTTCCTGCTAAGTCGTTATCACTGAAAGAAATGTACTCTCATTAGAAACAAGGGGTTTGTACCTGCTTTCTAATGCAGGGTTTTAAGACAGACTTAATCTGTCCTATTGAGTCTGTTTACGAGTCTTCGTGTGGTGCTGTGGGTTAAAACACTGGACCACAAGGTCTGTTCGAATCATAAGGTCAGTGGTTCAAGTTCACAAGCTGCTCCTTGGAAACTCTGTACAGGGTCACTATGAGTCAGAACCGATTTGATGGCATTTAACCACAAGAACTGAGTCTCTTTAGTAATTAAAGTTACTACACCCAAGTGATCCTTGGACTGTACTTATACGTGTGTTTCTCTTTGAAGTATCTTGAATTTAGAATTAATTAGCAGCGTTTGCATTATTAAATTCTAAGGAAGAGAGGCTTGAAAATCTGGCTTTTGTTACAAAACAAAAATCTCTCTGGAGTGGGAGTAATCACATAATCACTTCCTTTGTAATTTGTACTATGTTGGGACTTTATCACAAAATCCAAGGAAACATTTACTTTTGTGTTTGCCTGAAGGGCTTGATGGAATTCTCAATATTTATTCTTGATAAAGTGGAAGGCCATCAAAAAAGAGGAAGACCCCCAATGAGCTGCATTGACACTGTAACAGCAGTAAAGGCTCAAGCAGAACAACCAATATGAGGATGACGAAATGATCTGGCAGGTTTTTGTTCTGTTGTGACAGGGTCACTGAGTTGGAACTGACTCAACAGCACCTAACGAAAACAATAGGGGAGTTGTCTTTGCATTTGCTGCTGAACATTCAGAGGTAGACAGTTGAAAGGAGAAATAGATGTCAAATTGTGGAGCTTGATGAAAAGCTGGGACCTTCTAACATGAGTCAGATCTCATAAGAATAGTGAGGAGTCCTGATCAGTTCTCAAAGTCTCCAACTTAAATGGTCTAAGAAAGGCTGGTGTCCTTCTTCATGGAATCGAGTCCATTCCAGGAGTCAATTGGAGGGACTGAAGGAGGATCCAGTGGCAGGTGGAGCAGTAGATCAGCTCATGTCAAGGAGGCAAGTCAGTAGAGAAGCCAGACGCAAATACGTATGAGCTACAAAATAGTCGCTGCCTCATTTCCAACCTCCAAACCTTCAAGACTCTATTTTGGTCTATCCTTATCAGAAACATATAAGAAAGGGAACTCTGGGAGATGTAGTTCAGTATACTCAAGTTGTTACATTGGTAGTGCTTGTTGGTATGTTGCTGTGGAGTTGGTTCTGACTTATCATGACCCTGTACAGGGTTTCTGAGGCTGTAAATCCTTACAGGAGCAGAAAGCCTCATCTTTCTCCTGTAGAACTGCTCGTAGTTTCGAGATTAGCAGCCTGACTCATAACCACTATGCTACCAGAGAGCTTTTGTTTTTACATTAAGGAGTCATAAAACTTTGAATTAAAAAAAATAATAATTGATTTTATTTTACTGTTTTTTCTTCTGTTGAGAATATGCACAGCAAAATTAACCCAACTGAAACATTTCTACATGTGCATATCAAATCTCATTTTTCTGATTTCAAATTGTAAAATTCTTTCTACTATTAATTCTGTTCCCTTCTGCTGTGTGTCTTTTCTGACACAAATTGCATATGCAGCTCTTCTTCCTCTGACCTACCCTCCTAGAACTAGATTGGATAGTACAAGTTAAAAAAAAAAAAAATACAGCTTTCTGGACTGCCAAGTCTGCCTAAGACTTCTAAACGTGTGTTGCCAAACTCAGGGGATTCGCACTTGTTCTCATGTTAAGAATGGCTTAGAGTCATGTGGATTTTAGTACAGCAGTTTTATTACTTGTAATAAGTAAAGATCATTTTCAAAGCACTGCCTTCTTGAACAAAGGATTCAGTGTTTTTTTGTGTGTTTTTTTTTTTTTCAGCTTTAGGAGAATTAGGAAGTTATGCATATTCATGACATTTCTGGGAAATAGCAAGCAGTATTCAAGAGGGACAGGTTTAGGACTTGGCCCGGAAGTCACTGTTGGATTCCTAACTTTCAAAGTGGGTCCAAGTAGCTCTCATGAAATTCTGGTTAACTTTTGGTCCTTGGCTTGAGTTTTAATGTTCCACGGTTCATCAGAGTACAAGGTAGCACTTATGGTACATGTTCTCTAATCAGGGTAGAACTGGCTCACTCTCAGGGCCCTGGCTTGAAGACTATTGGTGACAAGAAGATTAGCAGGGGAAGTGGGGCAGGCTCTTCCCTTATCACTTAGCTGTTTTTATGGTCTTTGTGCTTGCTATCAGTTTCGAATGTCTCATTTTAAGTTCCTTTTGAGTTAGTTCAGACTCATAGTGACCCTGTATAGGGTTTCCCAGGCTTTTAAAAATCTCTTTGCTGGAGCAGAATGCTTCAGCTTTCTCCCATGGAGCAGCTCAAACCGTGGACCTTGTGGTTCACAGTCCAGTGATTATGGTATGGAACCACCACTCCCTTAGAATGTCTTTGTTGTTGTTGTTGTTAAGTGCCATTTAGTCGGCTCTGACCCATAATGACCCTGTGTAGGATTTCTAAGGAGCCACTGATGAGCTTGAACTGCCGATCTTGGTAGTTTCAAACCTTAAGGTTAGCAGCCCGATTCGTAACCCCTACGCTACCAGAGCTCCTTAAAGGTGACTTAAAAATGTGAAGGGGCCTCTATTGCAAGAATCAGGCTTGTTTATATGGTTCTTTTTTTCTTTATGTATAATATGGTTTAACTCACAGCACCCTTAAGTCTGGGTAGGACTTCTTCAACGTAGCTGGCTTTACTTGGAGTCCCCACCTTCATTTCTGATCCACTGACTACAACTTTGGAGTTTTCCCTCTATGCCTTCATAATGCAAACCACAAGTTAGGAATTCCCAGGGCCTTCCTCATTTCTGACCTTCTGTCTACACATTTGTTGTTGTTGTTAGGTGCCATCAAGTTGGTACCAACTCATAGTGACCCTATGCACAACAGAATGAAACACTGCCCGGTCCTGGGCCAACCTCACAATTGTTGCCACGCTTGAGCCCATTGATGCTGCCGCTTTGCCTTATTTGGTAAGGTGGAGGGTCAGAGAAAAAGAGGAAGACCTCCAGCGAGATGGATTGGCAAAGTGGCAGCATCAATAGGCTCAAGCGTGGCAACATTTGTGAGGTTGGCCCAGGACCGGGCAGTGTTTCATTTTGTTGTACATAGGGTCGCTATGAGTTGGTACTGACTCGATGGCACCTAACAACAACAACTACCTTACCAAACATGATATTCTTCTCCAGTGACTGGTCCCTCCTGACAATATGTCTAAAGTATGAGAGATGAAGTTCAGTCATCCTGGCCTCCAAGGAGCACTCTGGCTGCACTTCTTCCAACACAGATCTGTTGATTCCATTGGCAGCCCATGGCACTTTCAATATTCTCCTCCAATACCATAACTCCAAAGCATTCATTCTTCTACAGTCTTCCTTATTCACTGTCCAGCTTTCGCATGCATATGAGGTTATTGAAAATACCATGGCTTGGGTCAGGCACACCTTAGTCCTCAAGCTGACATCTTTGCTCTTCAACACTTTAAAAAGGCCTTGTGTAATAGATTTGCCTAATGCAGTACGTCATTTGATTTCTTGACTGCTGCTTCCATGAGTGTTAATGCTTGGTCCAAGCAAAATGAAGTCTTTGACAATTTCAATCTTTTTTCTATTGATAAGAATGTTGTTTATTGGTCCAGTGGTAAGGATTTTTGTTTTCTTTACATTGAGATGCAATCCCTACTGAAGGCTGTGATCTTTGATTTTCATCAGTAAATATTTTAAGTCCTCTTCACTTTCAGCAAACAGGGTTGTATCATCTGCATATCATAGGCTGTTAGTGAGTCTTTCTCCAATCCTGATGCCACGTTTTTCTTCATATAACCTGGTTTCTCAGATTATTTGCTCAGCATACAGGTTGAATAAGTATGATGAAAGAATACAACCCTCTCACACACCTTTCTTAATTTTAAGCCACTCAGTGTTCCTGTGTTCTGTTTGAACAACTGCCTTTTGGTCCAGGTCCAGGTTCCTGATGAGCACAATTATGCAACCACTAAGATACCAGAGCTTCTTACTAGAAATTTAGAATTCCTAATACTCCTTCACTTTAACTTGTTGATTCCCACTACTTCTTCACAATCAATAATTCACAAGAATGACTTACAGAACCTATAGAAAATGCTATACTTAAACTTATAGTTTCATTATAGCAAAAAAGATACAAATAAAGAATTTCAAAGGGCGAAGTCTGGTGTTTCCAGGTCCCAAAAGAGGCATATTACCCTCCCATATGAAGTTCTGATGTGGTACAGTACAATAAGCACCGGACTGTCAACTGCAATGTCAACATTTTAAAGCCAACAGCCTCAGAATCCCTATGGTGGTGGTGGTTAGTGGTTATGTGGCATGGAGTCAGTTCCAACTCATAGCGACCCTGTACAGGGTTTCTGAGACTAGAAATCTTTACAGGAGCTTTAGAAAGCCTCATCTTTCTCTCGCGGAACGACTGGTAGGTTTGAACTGCTGACCTTGCAGTTCACAGTCTGATTCGTAACCACTACACCACAAGAGCTCCTTCAGAAACTCTATACACAGATGCTAATAGTGGGAACTGACTTGACAGCACTTAACAACAACAGACCTCCCAGATGCGTTGATATCTTTTTCCAACCAGAAAGCTCATGGAACTTTCATAACTAGAGGCTGTATTGGAGCTTCACTGAATGGGAACAATTGATTGAGCATGCCCCCCTCTCCACTCTCTGAGATCAGCTGATACTAACAGAGTTGCCTTTGTAGTCTGGCCAGCTCTCACCCACAAATCTGCACCTTAAATCCTCAGGTCTGATATGAAACCTCACCAGAAACACTTCAATCACTGGGGAAATTCCAAGATTTTAGATCTTACCACTTGGGAACCAAGGGAAAAGTCAAATTCTTAGAGAAAAGTTATATTTTTTATCCCACAATTGTCAACATAAGATGTGTGCCAGACTACAGAATCCTTTCAGAATGTGTGTAAGTAAGACTATTTGAAGAACACTGTGATTAGGTTTTATTAGGGAGACTTCTAAAAAGAAAGAAACGAATTGAAATAACATAGAATCCAATCTCTATGTGATTTGTATGCAGGTGGAAATAGAAAGAATTTCTGACCAACCAAAGAGGCCAACCTAAGGAAGCAGAGCTCCCAACATCTGAGGGCTCACTCTCCAGAGAAAAGCTTGGTGACTCAGGGCCCATTTATACCTAATTTCTTCACCTTTTTTTTTTTTTTTTTTTAATCATAGAGTTTAATTTTTTTTTTAAACTTTTTATTATGATTTGAGTAAAGGTTTACAGACAAGATCATCAGCTTTGCATTCAACAAACCATACACTTCGTTTCATCTCCACGTTTAGAAGCCCTTCCATGCAACTAGTTATTCCGCTTCCTCCTGTGGTTCCAATTTACATTCCAGCCATATTCTTAGCCCTTCTCATCTTTGCTCTTGGGAAAATGTTGCCCTCTTGATTTTGAACGATTGGCTATTTCATGGTGAGTATAGTCCTGGTGGGAGTCTTGGTGTGGCCCTGTGGGTTAATGTGTTGGATTGCAAGGTCGGTTTGAACCGCAAGGTTGGTGGTTCAAATTCACCAACCACTCCTCAGAAAACCTATACAGGGTCCTATGAGTCAGAACTGACTTGACAACACTTAACAACAACAGCAACAATACCTTACTAGTGCAGTTGTTCTCTATACACTTGTCTCCTGCTTGACTGAAAATTGGGCCATGAAGGTGAGCCCTTTCCAGAAGGGTGATTGAGGGCCATAGTCTCAGCTTCCTCCAATCTCTCTCTGAATAGTAAACCTGGCCTATTTTATTATTATTATTAAATAATTTTGAGTTTTGTTCCACATTTTCTCCCACTCAATCCAGGATCCTCTAACAGACCAGTTGGTAGTGGTAGCGGGGCACCATCTAGTCTTAGAGTTGTGGAAACTGATGTCCACTTGTTCCATTAGTCCATTGGACTAGTTGATTCCAAGCCTCTTCAAGTCTGATTACTCTTCTTTCATACACATGGAGAGATCAGTACCTGTACCTTAGATGGCCATTCATGTGCTTTCAAGATTTCAGACATTATTCATCCAAGCAGCATTGTCTTTGTGGTCCATGTTATGCCAATTGACCATGGTGTCTCCTGAGACTATGGTCCTGGGTCCTGAGTCCCCAGTCCCATGGCCTTAAGTCGGCTGATAATATATAGGAAGTTTTCATCATTTTGCCTGCTGTGTGCTCCACCACAAAGTCCTAGCATGGCACTATAGGAAAAGCACTCGGCCTTAAGGTCAGTTTGAACTGTAAGGTTGGAGGTTCAAATTCACCAGCTACTCCTTGGAAACTCTTACAGGGTCACTATGCGTCGGAACCGACTCAATGACACTTAACAGCTATGATCCATTATATTCCTAGTTGTGTTTGCATGAAAGGCAAATATTAATGTACAAAATATCCTCTTTAAAACTATAATTTGTGGAATATGTAAATAAATCCCAATCTGCCACACTGCAAAGCCATTTGAACTGCAAGGTCGGCGGTTCAAGCTCACTAGTTGTTCCTTGGAAACCCTATACAGGGTCACTATGGGTCAGAACAGACTCGATGGCACTTCACCACCACAACAACTTTCTCCTTTACTACCTCCCTTCCTCCATTCAGTTTATGATTCAATCCATTTATCTATACACATAATACTGTTTTTCCAAGGTTTTGTTATGTATCACTATTTACCTCTATTCCCTTTAGTTCAAGCATACCTCTCTCTAATTTCACCCAGCTTTACTAGTATTCTGCCACCCTCACCCTTCTTGCATGTTGCCCTCCCCTTCACGAGAACTAACATGTGTTTACCTTCCAGCCACTTAATTACTCTCCCTTCCCTAACATCCCTGATAACTATCAAAGAATGTTTCTTTTAATGTGGAAACATTTTCTTCAGCTTTTACAATAATGGTCCCATAAAATATTTGACTTTTGTGACTGACTAATTTAATTCAGTAGAATGTCCTCCCGGTTCATCCATGTTAAGAGGTATTTAAAATTTTTTTTCATTTTTCTTCAGCTTTTCATAGTATTCCATTGTGTGTATGTACCAACATTTGTTTATCCAGTCTTCCATTGATGGACACTATTGTGAAAACTGTTGTGATGAACATCAGTGTGTATATGTCTACTTATATCCTTACTTATGTTTCTTGTGGCTATGTACCAAAAAGAGGAATTGCTGGATCATAAGGCATTTCTATTTCCAACATTCTGAGGAAGTGACATACCGTTTTTCAGAGTCCTTGAACCATTTTACAGTCCCCCCAGCAATGTAGGGGGTACCAGTTTCTCCACACCCTTGCCAGCATTTGTTGTTTATGGTTTTTTAAAACTTCATTCTTAATGCTTGTGTAAGATGATATATCATTATTATTTTGATTTGCATCCTGGTGTGGCACTATAAGATAAGCAGTCAACCCCAAGGTAGGTTTGAACCACAAGGTCAAGGTTCAAACTCACCAGCCACTCCTCGGAAACCCTATACAGGGTTGCTATGAGTTGGAACTGACTCAACAGCACTTAAAAACAACAATAACAAGGCAAGGGTGGGAAATGTCTGGCTTGTGGACCGTATGTTGTTGTTGTTGTTAGGTGCCATTGAGTTGGTGCCGACTCATAGCGGCCTTATGCACAGCAGAACGAAACACTGCCTGATCCTGGGCCAACCTCACTATTGTTGCCATGCTTGAGTCCATTGAAGCCCGAAAAATCATTTGGTCTGTCTCTGCCATAGCAACCACAGGCAGGACTCAAAATTCAATTACTCTAAGAGGTTTTTCATAGCAACATAAATTTATATTAAGTGAATCATAATAATAACATCAGTTCTGAAGGACAGGCAAGGAACACCCATTATGGGATAGAAAAGACATATAAGACTACATGACAGAACAGACATGAATGCTTCTTGTCAGCTGTTCATAGCCTGTCTGTTTGTATTGTGGTGACTCAGAGGACAGTCAATGCCAGGCAAGCTGGGAGTGTACATGTTGCAAAAGTGTTAACACACTGTGGCGAAACCATGGCGACCCAGTGATGATGAGATGGGATGAGATGTTTACTGATGCTGTTGATGACCTTGACTCCAATGATTGATGATGATGCTGTTGACTTCTTTGTTGACAAAGACTATAACTGCAATACAATCTTTATCCACACATCCATGATCAACACCCTTGCAAACATTGAATCTCAGATGTAGATTAAGGAAATTACAGTACACAGAAAAGACCTTTAGGGTTGATAATTCAAACATTGGCTGTGTTCCAAATCCAAGAGGCAGGATTAAAACAGCAATCAAATCAAAATAATCATGTCACTGGCTGCACACACAATGAAAACTTAAGTAGTGTGACATCCTACAAATGGTGACTGCAAAGAAAAGAAGAATTGATGCCAAGTGTTGATCTTTACAAGAGAAATGGACCAATGGTTATATTTTGTTGAAGTCAAAGGCACACCTGTGTGCCTAGTTTGTGCCAATCTGGAGTATCATTACAGCTCAAAACATGCTAAACTCAACAAATTGGAAGGCCAAATGTGTTTGGCTAAAACCAATGCTGTTCAGTGGAGTTTGGAATCACAGCAAGACACTTTCATGAGGCCTAATTGTGACAGAGGAGTTATTCAGAGAACTTGGGTAGTGAGCGAGCTAATCTCAAAGGTCTTATGTAGAGGGAGTTTGTGAAAGAGTGTGTGGTAGCTGTTTTGGAGTTGTTAGTACTAGACAAAGTAGAATTGTTACAGTGTCTCAGAGAACTGTCTCAGATCAGATTAGTCACTTACCACAAGACATTGATAAAATACTGAAAGATTCTGCAGGATATTTCCAATTTTTCTCGTGATGAGACAATGTACATAACAAATACTGCCCAACTCGTTCGTTGGAGAACTGCAGAGTTTGAAACATGAGAGGAACTTCTGTCACTGGAAGTCATGCATTGGACTACAAGAAGTGAGGACTTGTTTGAGAGAACTTGTTTTATCAATGAAAAAACTTGAGCTAACATTTGAAAAGTTAAATGGCCTTACTAGAGATGGATCTCCAGCCATGGTTGGCTTACATAAAGGGTTAATTGTATTTGTCAAGAAAATGGAATCATCTCAGTCTTGATCCACATGATTTAATTATACACCACTGTATCAGTCTGTGCACAGTCATTATAGTTCAACAACGTAATGTCAACAGTAGTGTCGTGCATAAATTTTGTAAAAAGCAGAGGGTTTAACAGCCAGTAGTTTAAGGAGTTACTGAATGATCTTGACTCTGAGTCCAGTGATCTGGTTTATCACTGTGAAGTGCAGTGGCTGAGTTGAGGATATATGCTAATGAGGTTTTATAAACAGTGGAACGAAGTCAAGCAGTTCATGGAGATGAAGAGAAAACCTGTCAGGGAACTCAGTGATAGCAAGTGGCTGGATGATCTAGTGTTCATGATGGACATTACCAAGTAATTCTCAGAGTTGAGTGCCAAGCTGTTGGGCCCCAACCAGTTTCTCAGATCCCTGGTTTCAAATATGAAATTATTTGAAGCTCAATTAAGGCGATGGAAAGTGCAACTTGAAAGAAATAACACAGTACAGTTTTCCACTCTGAAAGGACAAAAGCCTTCTAGGACATTTGAATATGCTGGTGAATGTGTGAGGCATTGAATGAAAGATTCAAGGACATGAAAAAGGAAACAAATGGAATTGAACATCTCTGCTACAACTTTTAATGTTGAATCAGGTATTGTAGCCTGATAATTTACAACATGAAATCATTCAGCTGCAAAGCAATAATGAACTGAAAGCTAGGTACAATAATTTTCCATTACTTGAGTTCTATAAATGTTACGTAAGCAATGATGAATTTTCCATTTTGAGGAAACATGCACTGAAACATGCATCTTTGTCCAGAACAACTTATGCTGTGATCAGTTCTTTTCAGAACTTATCATCTCAAAGGATCGGCTGTGCTCCAGACTGACTGGTGCATACCTAGAAAAGTAGTTGTGAATATCAACATCAATATCAGCTACCACCACATGCTTCACCACAGAGAAGCACTTCCAGCCATCATATTTGTTGTTGTTGTTGTTAGGTGCCATCGAGTCAGTACTGACTCATAGTGACCCTACACACAACGGAATGAAGCACTGTCCAGTCCTGGGCCAACCTCACAATTTTTACCACGCTTAAGCCCATTGATACTGCCACTTTGCCAATCCATCTCGCTGGACATCGTCCTCTTTTCCTCTGACCCTCTACCTTACCATCAGGATTTCTCTGATATCCTTCTCCAGTGACTGGTCCCTCCTG
>NW_006408531.1:34834904-34836267 GCF_000296735.1 Chrysochloris asiatica | reverse complement strand
TACTCATGGACCTCACCATATAGAATACTGCATTTGTGGGGAGGGATAGTGAAAAGCTCAATATTATCAGCCAAAAAAGTCCACAGGCTGACTGGAACATACCATTAATTACTCATATGCAAGTTCAAGCTGAAGCTGAAGAAACTTAAGACAAGTCTTCAAGAGCCAAAATATATCTTACCTGAATTTAGAGATAATCTCAGGAACATATTTGATGAGTTAAACACTTATGACCAAAGACCAGAAGACTTGTGGAAAGGATCATTAAAAGAAAACAGACAGACTGCACCTGGTGTATACATTAGATTATATGACAGAAGGATTATAGATTCTAAATCCTTAGCTATCCACTTCCTTCATCCTTCTTTTCTCTAATTCTTGTTATATATTTAGTCTGACTAATGTACTACAGGCACTACTGTCACAAGTAGAGTTGATTACTATTTAGAGTTCAATTTTATATTCCAGGAATAAGTGAGGATTAAAAACTTTTTTATTGCTTTTTTTTTTTTTTTGGTGATTTTTCTAAGTGTTAATTTCCTGATGAAATTAAAGCTAAGAGTCAGAACACATGTACTCTAGGACAAGTAAAAGGATACCCCTCACAAGATTATTTGTAATGGCAAAATATTGGAAAAAAGATTTCCAGCATTAAGTGAGTGGTTATATTGCAAGTATTTAATTTTCTCTGTCAAAACTTGTTTTTTAAATGGACATTCACTACCATATACCTTATTTTCAGCAGTAACTACTGGCCTTTAAAACAAATGAGCTTACTTTCAAGTTATATTATACTAGTTTCTTAAATATAATCTATCTTGAAATTACTATCTTATTTTCATTGCATTCAAAATTCTAGTTGATAGTGCTTGAACCTGTACTCAGGTATGAAGCTGTACTCAGTCATGTTCTAGATTCATTTGCCGCCATGATCATTTTGGTTGATACTACAGACATATTAAGTATTCTTCCTTCATTAATTTGTACCGTGGTCACCAAATGAAAATGTGACCCACATGAAGGTAAGTGGGGTTGTCTTGAAAAGATTATTATGTGAAATATCTTTATCTAAAACCAAAGGATAATTTTGAGTCTCCAAAGCCAATTCTTTGAAAGGTTTTGCTCCACCTTTGTGGAGCTGGATAAATCACCATGGTTAATCTGGTGCCGTTATACATTTGAATCACATTCTTTTATTCAGGTTTCCTTCTCATAAAATATTGTTCTTTTTTTTTTGACATTTCATGTAGCTGGAATTGATGATACAACCTTACTTGCTGAAAGTGAAGAGGACATAAAATATTTACTGATGAAGACCAAAGAGCACAGCCCTTGGTATGGATTGCATCTCAATGTAAAGAAA
>NW_006408531.1:34830175-34833930 GCF_000296735.1 Chrysochloris asiatica | reverse complement strand
ATAGGTCACTATGAGTTAGAACTAACGGGATGGCACACTGCCACCACCCATCACCAAGTGTTTTGAATGGTAAAGGCAGTCAATCAACATGTAAGCTGTTTTGTGAGTGTTTATTTAATAGAAAGGTAGATAGGTAGGCCTCTGGTGGATAAGTCTATGCGTGCAGAACTGTCCTGTACAGAAAATGGTCCAGGCTTCTGGGGCAGATTAAGTCAGAACTAGTACATTTCTTCTGCTAAGAATTACATTCTAATTTCTGAGATTAGTAATACTGTGATTGTAAGTAATTTCTGAAGTAATACCTACCCCTTTATGGTCAATCAACTAAATACAGATATCGTTTGATAATCTTCGGTCAATGCTATAATTTTTTTAAGTGTTTCCAAACAAAAATCGCTTGGACTTTTCAAGAAAGAACTCTTTTCCCAATGATTGTATTAGAAAATAAATGACATTTAAAATATATGCAATTCACAAAAGTATTACTTGAGAAGAAATGCAAATAAAATATATGCAGTTAACAAAAGTATTACTTCAGAGTTCACAGGAAACCTAAGCAGACATCATTGCATCTGAGAGTTAACATAATACATTTTCTTTTGGATTCTTTTTTTCTTCTTATTTATTTATTCCATGTCTTGGCACTTTCCTCCCACTTTTATCCTATCACTAGTGTTGCTCAATTCCCAAAAAGTCTGGGTGTAAATGTCACAATTCACCCCCTTCACAGCCTCAGGCTCTCTTCTTTCTTTGGGGATGCTTTGTTAGCTTTTGAATGCTGCCTTTTTGGCTGTCTCTGTGGCAACAACTTGTGCTTAGATGTGATTTAGTTGTAAACGGATTGCCACTCCATGTGTGAAGAGAGCATGACCAGTTCAGAGGCAGCCAGTCAGGGTGCCCCCAGTCCATTACATCACCATCACATGATGGGGAACCAGGCTGGCCAGCCAAACAGTCTTTCCTTGTTGTGTTCTCTCTCTCTTTTTTTTTTGTCAAAATAAGCCTGGGAAAAGAGCAAGAGATGCCTGCCTTTCCTTAAGAATCATTGAATGTTATTCAATAGAACAACAACAATAAAAAAATGAGGTTCTTTAACAGGATGGGGGAAATTAAGCTAAAGGTAGAAATAATTTACAATTAAGTTAGACTTTGGTCTGATACCTCAGCAGTACTCTCTCTTAATACTTTATTGTTCTCCTCTCATTATTTTTTAAGTGATTGTATTAATTTACATATAAGGTTGTGTATTAACAGAACAAGGTCAAAGAAAATAGCACTCCTGCTGTTTTGTTTTCCCCTTAGTACATGGTATTCTCTTTTTTAATGTTAATTTTATTTTTGGTGAAATATGTATAACAAAACATTTACTTTTTAACCATTTATAAGTGTTATTAATATGTGTAACCATCCTAAATTTGGTAGCCAATAAAACCAATTATGGACATTTATTCCAAAAAATCCATCCCTATGTTTGATACTCTGTATATCTTTGTTAACATTCTTTAATTTCTGTCCTAATAGTTCCGAGTTGTCAGATAAATTGAAACAATATATTCCTTTGGGTTCTTTGCACCCATGATTGTGATGTAGAAGTAGATAATCAATAGTGTTGTTGTTAAGTGCCTTTGAGTCAGTTGTGGCTATAGAGTTTCCAAAGAACCGCTGATGAGCTTGAATCACCCACCCT
The DNA here is from genome assembly GCF_000296735.1 of Chrysochloris asiatica. Taxonomy (NCBI): domain Eukaryota; kingdom Metazoa; phylum Chordata; class Mammalia; order Afrosoricida; family Chrysochloridae; genus Chrysochloris; species Chrysochloris asiatica. The sequence goes on along the minus strand of NW_006408531.1, from coordinate 34,832,243 downwards.
GTGTTTCAAGTTGACCCTGCTGGACCCCAGTTATAAATATCTTTATAAGTAATATTTTTCAGGATATGTTGGAATTAAATAAAGAAGTTACAGATCAACTCTACAGGGGTTTATATTGGGCAAGAAGTAAAGGTTTGTTCTACAGAAATACATAGGTTCCCCCAGAGAGGCAGAAATCATTTACATTCATACAGTTCAGGCCAAAGAGACCCAAATGGTTTCATCTGGTTGGAAGAAAAGAAAGCAAAAGAGTAAGTCAAAGAGTTAAGTCATGTAGTAGAAGACGGGTGTTCCCTGAAGCTGTCCAGCCTCCTTTCTCTGCTAACAGGTATGCTTTGATCCAGGTGTGGTGCATCCAGGTCTTGCGTCTGGCTAATTTGACAGCAGAGGAAGTGGTCAGAAGTACTTCCCAGGGTCCAGTCCAGTCTTTTTGAGCTGACTTCAGGGCTATGTTTCCATGTGTTGAGCAAGACTCGATCTCCAGGCCGGATCTCTTCTGGCCATTCAGACTCTCTGTTGAACTAGAAGCTGCCATGCATGCTTGTGTAGAACCTTCATCTGCAGATTTTTTGTCTCAGGAAAGAGTTTTCTGGGCATTTAATTTGGAAAGCAAATTCTACCCCAAAAGAGGAACTGCATAATCAGGCATGTAAAGAAAATGATGAGTCATCCTTTTTGCTCCAGTTGTTGTTATGTGCCGTAGAGTCGGTTCCGACTCATAGCGACCCTGTACAGGGTTTCCAAGGCTGTAAATCTTTACGGGAGCAGCAAGCCTCATCTTTCTCCCACGGAACAGCTGGTAGTTTCGAACTGCTGACCTTGTGGTTCACAGCTTGATTCGTACCCACTACGCTACCAGAGATAGAGCAGTCGAAAGGCTCCATCTGTCCAGAGACTCCAGAGGCAGCAACTGAGCAGAAGGACTGGTGAAGGGAATGTTCACCACTTAATACGCAACCCTATTATCCACAAGAAAATCTGTAGTTTGTCTCTCCACTGTTGTTTTTACCCAGGGTTCCTGAGGGGCAATAATAATATTTTGTAATAAATTATGATGGGTCTCCAGGTCCCCTCATTCCTCCTCAGAGGCAGCTTGCTCCAACATCTGTTGACCAGTCTGGTGGTTGATCTCATCCTTAGGGCCCCCTTTCCTTTAGAGGCACTCATTTTTCCAGTGTCTAAGTTTTTTTTGCAGTAAGCACACTTGTTTCCCTCTACTGGTTTCCGAGACCTAGTTGAAACCCTCTAGTGGTTCCCAGAAGAATGGTTCCTGCCAGAGTCTTCTTATGTACTTTGTTGAGGACTTTAGAAGTAATATCTACTAACTGAGAGGGATTCATTTCCACTGATTTGTCCAACTTCTCAAGTTTTTCTGAAGGTCTGGAATGCTTTGAAAAATGAAAGTCATGTTAACCAGGCATACATTATCAGGGCCTAGCGTAGTGGTTACGAATCGGGCTGTGAACCTTAAGGTCAGCGGTTCCGCGGGAGAAAGATGAGGCTTTCTACTCCCGTAAAGATTTACACCCTCGGAAACCCTGTACAGGATCGCTATGGGTCGGAACCGACTCGATGGCACTTAACAACAACAAAATGGGTTCAGATTGGTGTATTTGTAGTATGGCTCATATACCCTTTTCAGAAATTCTGAGGGATCTTCAGTGTTTTTTTCTGGACCACCTGTACCATATTTAGGTTCTTCTCTTTGGGGGCTCCCTTCTTCATGCCATCCAGAACACACCTGTTGTAGTGGCTTAATAAGGAAAGACCTCCATCATTTGGATTCCAGTCCGGCTTGTAGAGGGAATAGTCTTTGCCAGGTCAGGAATATCATTTTGGATTTTCAGTGTGAAGCTGCTGGGATTCTTCTTGAGCCTTATTGAAAGCCTGTAGACACTCATCGCTAGTCAAAAGCATGGTTAGTAAGGCCTGGATGTTGGCCCAATTGGGATGATAAGTGGCAAAAATAGTGGTAACTAAGTCTGTGACCTTGGATGAGTCTGTTCAATAAGGACGATTGTTGTTGTTGTCATGTGTCATTGAGTCGGAACCGACTCATAGCGACCCC
>NW_006408531.1:34824153-34829180 GCF_000296735.1 Chrysochloris asiatica | reverse complement strand
GTTGTCCATAGCTTGTCATGATCCACACAATCGAAAGCCTTTGCATAGTCAATAAAGCATAGGTAAACATCTTTCTGATATTCTCTGCTTTCAGCCAAGGTCCATCGGACATCAGTAATGATATCTCTCTTTCCACGGCCTCTTCTGAATCCAGCTTGAACCTCTGGAAGTTCTCTGTCAATGTATGATTAGAATAGAACAAATCTGAAGTGGAAAATGGGATGTGGGCCCAATAATATTCTGTGGGTTGGCCTTGTTGATTCAGTCCAACAGGTAATTGCCTATGAGGGTACTGCCAGGCAATGACCTCACCATGTTATCCCTGTCCAAATTGGATCCTTTGTCGGGGATATGTGATGGAAAGACCACTCCCAAATCCCCTTCTTCTAACCGATAAGGATGTGGTCAGTCTTCAGGAATGGCGGGAGGAGGAGCAATTGGGTGAGAAGTATTCATTGTAACTTGATTTCCAGGTTTTTCTGGTCTATCCTATCTATGCAGCTTTCCCCAGAAACTACTGGAGATTTGTGTCTCCCTTCTTCCTCCTTCCCTTTAACTGTTCTCTGAACTGTTAGTTGATTTTCCTTCATTCAAGCATCCTTGTTATGTAATGTCATAAAGGTTTGGATGTAAGATATTTCATCTCATTTTCTCAATCTATGACAGAAGAGTTCTAACTGCAAGATGGTAAAATCATTTAAGGATTAATTTAAAGGCCATCCCCCAACTCGAGATGGTACATAGGCCAGACCATTTTACAGTAAACCATAATTTATTTCTTAGTCCTAGGAGGAAATCCATAGGTGCACCAATTAGATAACATTCATCCTAAGGGACTTATTTTCAAAGTAAAGGCTCTAGTTCCCAGTGTATAGAGGTTAACCTTACAAAAACAATTGTTGTTGTTAGGTGCCATTGAGTTGGTGTTGACTCACAGCGACCCTATGCGCAACAGAACGAAGCACTGCCCAGTCCTGGGCCAACCTTACAATCATTGCTATGTTGGAGACCACTGGTGCTGCCACTGTGCCAGTCCATCTCTTTGGGGGTTTTCCTCTTTTTCCCTCACTGTTGTTGTTAAGTGCCGTTGAGTCAGTTCTGATCCATAGCTAATGCAATATGTCATTTGATTTTTTGACTGCTGATTCCATGAGTGTGGATAGTTGATGCAAGCAAAATGGAGTCTTTGACAACTTTAAACTTTTCTCCATTGGCAAGGATGTTGTTTATTGGTCCAGTGGTGAGGATTTCTTTCTTTCTTTCTTTTTTTTTTAAATAGCAATACATATAGTAGAGATACTCAAAGGCAGGTTGGCTATGATGCCTCAATGTGCGTTACCAGAATAAAACGTGTGGCTCAAAAGTGAAAGCGACAGTGGGCACTAGGCACACACAACTGAAGGCTCCCTCAGACGCACCTTAGTCCTCAAGCTGACATCTTTGCTCTTCAACACTTTAAAAAGTTCTTGTGCAGCAGATTTGCCTAATGTGACAATATGTCATTTGATTTTTTGACTGCTGATTCCATGAGTGTGGATAGTTGATGCAAGCAAAATGGAGTCTTTGACAACTTTAAACTTTTCTCCATTGGCAAGGATGTTGTTTATTGGTCCAGTGGTGAGGATTTCTTTCTTTCTTTTTTTTTTTTTAATAGTGAGATGCAATACATATAGTAGAGATACTCAAAGGCAGGTTGGCTATGATGCCTCAATGTGCGTTACCAGAATAAAACGTGTGGCTCAAAAGTGAAAGCGACAGTGGGCACTAGGCACACACAACTGAAGGCTCCCAAGACAAATAGCTTCTCAGCAGTGCTGCTTAGAGCGTTCAGGTACTGAGTCTCCTGGGTCCACCAATCTAGGTGGTCAGTGGGCTACTCAGCAAGTAAGGTTACTTATCACAGTAGTCTGCAGGTTCCTGATGTGGTCTCTAGAAATCTTGGCAAGCAAATGAAGACTGGCCACCTGTCATTGTAGTCAATCATAGAGACGGGGAGCGATCTAACATCACACTTTATTAGCAGAATGCAAGCAATCTGGAAAATAGTGGGAATAGCTTCCCAAAGCTGCCCTGTAGACACAAAATCTCTACACTTTATATAGGGTAAATTATAGCTGGAAAAATGATCACCATTTCATAATATTAACGTCACATTTCGCAAAAACAGAGGAACAATGTGTTTATCATAAATTATTATCACTCTTTTCCTGGAGTCCTTTGATAATTATCTTTATGGCAAAGGAATGGGTTATCTTTTTCCAGGATAATATCACTAAAACCATTTTTCTCTCCCACTTCTTTGTCTTCCTTGGACTGGACTCCATTTTAACGATGGTTGAAGTCATCTATATCAGTAATGTGATAAATTGTTTTTTTTTTTAAAAACCAATGTTGCTATCCAAAGACAATAATGTGGGAGCATTAATATGCTATATGTGCTGCTGAATTAATTTTTGCTAGTATTGATGACTGATTTTTACATGTGGATTCTTATGTATTTTATGAGTCATATATATATATATATATATATATATATAGAGAGAGAGAGAGAGAGAGAGAGAGAGAGAGTTGGAACTGATTAGATGGCACTTAACAACAACATAGTCCTGGTGTGGTGCTGTGGGTTAATGCGCTGGACTGCAACATCAATTTGAAATGCAAGGTTGATGGCTCAAGCTCACCAAACCCCATGCAAGGTCTCTGTGAGTCGGATCCCACTCGACAGCATTTAACAACAACATACAAATACACATGTATATGTATGTTATTGTTTGGTATCGTCAAATTGATTTTCAACTCGTAGCGTCCCTCTGTGATAGAGTAGAATTACCCCTAGGTTTTCCAGGCTGAACTCTTTACAGGAGTAGATCCTTACGTCTGTCTCCTACAGAGTAGCTGGGGCTTCTGACCTTCCCTAGCACTTAACCAATGAACAACCAGGGCTCCTGTGATTTTCACAGATGGTTTTGCAGCAATTAGGTGTTTTAATGCTGAGTCTGAATATTTGATAAACAAGGTTAAGATAAGGAATCTTACTCCACTGAGATTCACTCACGTGGCCCAAACCTGAGAAAGATAAGCCCATAGCTTATCTATGACAGAATTCTAAAATTGTTTCTTTGATCACACAGGGCTAACATGGGTAGCTAAACACATTGTTTTTATACTTCTGAGAAGAGAGGTAACTACTTCTGAGGAAACATATTAAGCTATGAAGCAGAGACAACAAATTATGACCCTCAAATCTTTCTGCCACTTTTAATAAAGCTCATTTGTATTATTACATTGTGTTTGTCTTCCTTCCCTTGGCAAAGAAAACTTCAGCTTTATCTATAATCTCTGGAATTTTAATAAGAATATATTTATGTATTATTTTATAAATTCTGTTAATATGGTTTATGTAAGTCAAGTAACATTCGCATTGTAAAAAAAGAAAAGAAAAGAAAAGGCAGAAACCATAAAGGACACAATTTCATCACTTGACTACTTAATGTTTGCTCCATGGCTTGCCTGGCAGAGAGTTGGGAAGGGTACCTGGGAAACCAGCAACCATTCAAACTGATCCTGGCACTTTTCCCTTGTAGCCCTTGTTAGAGCTACAATGATCTGCTCCTTTGTGTGATTTTGTTTTTTGTCTCTCTTTCCTACTAAGATAATGTCTCATGAAGACGTGTTTTCTTTGTTTTATTCACTCTTGTATTCCCAGCACCAAAATAGTGCTTGATGGTAGAAGGCAATAGTCAAATAAGTATTTTTTAAATAGAGGGTCAATGAGTGAGCAGGAATATTGTCTAACTTCTTTAAATAATTGTTGTTGTTGTTATTAAGTGCCGCCGAGTCAGTTCCGACCCATTACAACTCTGTATAGGGTTTCCGAGGAGCAGCTGGTGAACTTGAACTGACAACCTTGCATTTCAAATGGCTTTGCAGTCTGGCGCATTAACCCACAGAGCCACACCAGGACTCCTCTTAAAATAATTGCTGTTGTTAAGTGACGTCAAGTCGATTCCGACCCAAAGCGACCCTGGATAGGATTTCCAAGGAGCGGCTGGTGATCTTGAACCGCCGACCTTGCAGTTCAAACGACTTTGCAGTCTGACGCATTAACGCACAGCGCCACACATAGTCCATGCTTAAATGAAGTTGGAGTCCTGGTGTGGCTACATGGGTTAATGTGCTGGACTGCAATGTGAGTTTAAACCGTAAGGTAAGCGGTTTAAGCTCACCAGTAGCTCCTTAGAAACTCTGTACAGGGTCACTATTGGTAGGTACCAACTCGATAGCACTTAACAAATTGAAGTTGTAGTCCTGATATGGCACTATAGTATAAGCGCTAGACTGCAAAGTTGGTTTGAACTTTAAGGTCAGTGGTTCAAATTCACCAGCCGCTTGTGGGAAACCCTCTACAGGGTCCCTATGAATCTGAACCAACTCAGCGGCCCTTAACAACAACAACAACATTGAAGATTTCTTGTCTAAGAAATTTTATATCTTGATATTCAAATTAGCATTATAAGCATTAGAAAACTGCACTTGTTTTTTATGAGGGATTTCCCAAATATTGCTGCAAAGTTATATCTTAAGAAGGACAAACACTACGCTTTTGAGTGGTTAGAACAGAATTCCTTGTTTGTTTGATGATAGCTCCTTATGTCATTTTTTCCAAGCCACCTTTTTTCAGTCTTCATTGTGATGAATGGCATGTATGTGTAGCCAACTCTTTCCTCAGTGATTTCATCTGGCCTCACTGCAGCTGCCAAACTCCTGCTCAGGGCCTTTGCACTAGTTATCCCCTACCTAAGAAACTCTTCTCTGCTCTTCTGAGTTGTTGTTGTTAAGTGCTGTCGAGTCGATTTCGACCCATAGCGACCCTATACAGGGTTTCCGAGGAGCAGCTTGAACTGCCAACCCTGCAGTTCAAACGGCTTTGCAGTTTGGCACATTAACCCACAGCGCCACACGACACCCTTAACTTTAGGTGTGTCTATTAGTTAGCTCTGGTAGCGTAGTGGTTACGAATCGGGCTG
>NW_006408531.1:34789851-34823973 GCF_000296735.1 Chrysochloris asiatica | reverse complement strand
TTAACAACAACAACAACATTAGTTAGCTGTAGTTCTGGTGTGGCGTTGCAGGATAATGTGCTGGATTGCAGTCAGTTTGAACCTCAAAGCTGGTGGTTCAAGCTCACCAGCCACTCTGCAGAAACCCTGTACAGGGTCGCTATGAGTCAGAACCAACTTGACACACTTAACAACAACATCAATTACCCAGAGTAGGCTTTCCTGACATCCTAGAGGCATTTGTGTACACTTATCACTGTCTGGTATTTTAAAATTACCCAATTACCTTCCTGGGAACACTTTACAGGATCGCTATGAGTTGGAACTAATTCGATAGTACCTAACAACAACAATGTATCTGTTATCTATGTTCCCCCATCTCCCCCTATAATATTTTCATGAGAGGATGAAATTTGTTTTCTTCACTGGGCTACCTTGTAAGAGAGAATAAAAGTCATTAATTAGACTTTGTACTAAATACTAGAAATGTCAAGATGAATATAAAACTACCCCTGTCCTTGGGGCTTGTGATCTAGAAGAATTTATTCATTCACAAATATTTACGGAGCTCCTGCTATATCCCCAAATGAGCTGGGAAGACATGCCTTCAGAGAACTTACATTCTAGTAGGGAGAGACAAGGTGTTGTAGATAGAAGATGAAAAATTACAAAACAAACAGCCAACGCTCAAATGTAATTAGATAATTACAGTTGTGATAGGTGTTACAAAGGAAAATACCAGGAATTATGAGAATTTGGCCAGTATCTGATTTGTTTGGTTGGATTTATTTCCAATACTTTTACTAACCATTCTGCCAACAAACTCTATGTGCTTATTTAGTGCCCTCCAGATTCATGGCATAGATATTCTCTTCCTCTATGTTTCTTGAGTAATTTCAGATATCGCCCACCAAAGACACCCACACACATTTGGAATTAGGTCAAGGAAATAAATTGATGTTACTTTAAAATAATATGCAGCACTAGGAATTCCCACCTGTATCAGCAGTGTCCTCTTTTTCCAGTGAGAAAATGCAATTCTGTGAGTTGTGAACTTATATTAGACTTGCTGAAAGAAATCAAGTGTCAGGACCAAGGGGAAAAAAAGATTACCCTAAAGATATAAGTGAATGCATTTATCCCCATAAAAAGGATGCCTTTCATTAAAATCACTTAAATACCTTATCCTGCTGGTGGCTGGATGGTCACTTGTAATTTGAGGAATTTTTTATTCTGAAATGCTATGGCAACTCAAGGACCAAGCTAATCACTCCAAATTGTTTAGTGACCCTTTAATTTGTTTAAACCAGAAAAACGGTAAGTGAATTTTATTAGGGGGCAGTAACACTTAAAACTTAATTAGTTTAACATATTACTCTTCTGTTTTAGGAATACTGTATTGTCTATAGACAGCCATCCATGTGCAACTCTTTACTGCCCTCCCCTGTTCTGTTTTAGGACTACAGCTCTTTTTAGAGAAAACAAACTCTTCCATGATTAAGAAAATGTAATCCTTTTTTCTCCAAAGATAAATTTAAGTGCACTCTTTTCCAAGAGCAATAGTTTCTATGCTTCAAATTGCTGTACATGAGCTTCTCCCCAAAAGCTCTTCCCATAGCATTTAAATGATGTAATTTCAAAGCCCAGGAATCTCCAGAGGGGTACCAACTTTTCTTCTTCTTCTAGAAGAATTACTCCTTCTAGGTGGGAATAAATAAATTGTGTCACCTTTACTCTCTTATATGTGGTTTTTAGAATTTAATTTAGGTCTCATTGATCTGATCAAGTTATACTATTGAAATTATGCTTAAAATTGTGTTTTTAATGTGCAGCACTAAATTAAGACAGGTCTTAACTAGAACCTAAAATTCATCTTTCTATAATTTAACTTAACAGAGACCTAAATATAGATGGTAATTCTTCTGAGCCTACTTTCTCAGATACCAGAGAAATACTTTAATACTAATATTAAGAACAAAGGATCAATTATTTTTTTAAAAGATATAAAATTTCAGTTTATATATAAGGAAACCAAAGTTGCCAAAATATTAACTTGCCTAAAACACTAACTTCTTACTACTTCACTTCAATAATGTTGTTGTTGTTAAGTGCTATCTAGTCAGTTCTGACTCATAGCGACCCTGTGTATAAGGTTTCCAAGGAGCCACTGGTGAGTTTGAACCACCAACTTTGTGGTTCAAACCAACCTTATGGCTCAGCACTTTATCCACAGTGCTACAACAAGAATCCAAGTTTCTAATAATAGAGTTGCACCATTTTAGCCAAAATATTCTTCTTTCTTTTTGGATTACAGTTGAGATATAAACATTAAGTATATGAAACTTGGGAAACAAGGTGGCTCTATAGCACAAGCACTGGACAGTGAACCACAAGGTCAGTGGTTCGAGCCCACCAGCTGCTCCACGGGAGAAAAATGAGGCTTTTTGTTCCTGAAAGATTTACAGCTTCACAAACCCTGTACAGTTGGAACTGACTCAATGGCACTTAACAACAATAACAAAATATGAATGTAAAGTATATCCAACATAGTCTTCAAAATTAATTATTCAAACTGATTAATATTTGTAAATGAAAAATGTAATTTTTATACAGGTGAGATATTCCTATTAATAAGGCTGTGAGGAAAACCACAGAAGCCCAGGCCCATACAGTTTTAGAAAAGCATTTTATTAAAAGAAGTAACTTAAACAGGATTACAGCATTTCAAATAATTTAAAAGTCCAAGTAGAAAGTTCACAGCAATTTATGTTGTCATCTTTTGTAATCTCCTAGTCTCTACTTGGAACTCCTCAGACTCACGCACTTCCTTCATCGTGAGGCTCTGTTAACACCCTTGAAATTCTGGGTCACTATATTTCTTTTCTTCCTGGTGGTGGTTCTTCTTTGTGCTGCACCTTCATACAAAATGAGATCCAAATGGCTCTAACTTTCAGTACGTTTAAGTATTCTTGATCACAATATGATTCTCCATCAATAATTTGTCCTCGTGACTTTTGTACTTCTTCTTTTCAGAGAATATATAGAATGAAACTATTCAGTTAAAACTGTACTGCTCCATTACAAGACTGGACCAAATCCAGGAACCCCACCCCAAGCATCAACAATATTTGCTTTGATATTTGGGCTTTTCCTAATATTAGGAAGTGATCTAAATAGCAAGTAAAGAGAAACTTGCTAATGATAAATATTGAAAATATTTGAGGATAACACCCATTTCCTTTATGTTGTTGTTACGTGCTGTCAAGCCAGTTCCAACCCATAGCCACCCTGTATAGGGTTTCCAAGGAGCCGCTGGTAAGCTTGAACCACCAACCTTGCAGTTCAAACGGCTTTACAGTCTGACGCATAAGCCCACAGCACCACACCAGGACTCCATTTCCTCTATAGTCTATGCTAAATTCATCTTATATAGTATATTGCTGTTGTTAAGTTCCATTGGGTTGGTTCCTACTCATAGTGATCCCATATAGGGTTTCTAAGGAGTGGTTGGTGGGTTTGAACTGCTGACCTTGTGTTTAACAGTCCAGTGCTTATCCTACAGCATCACACCAGGACTCCTACCTGTTAAAGGCAACCCTTTAACATTACAGTAGCTTTTCAAAACTGACTTATGTTTTATACTTTTCTCTTTGCATTATTTTATATATTTTAATGTGCTGATAATGTAAAATAGGAGTCCAGGTATGGTGTTGTAGGATAAGCACTGGACTGCCAACTGCAAGATCAGCAGTTCAAACCCACCAGATGCTCCTTAGAAACGTTATATAGGGTTGATAGTCAGAACTGACTGGATAGCATTTAATAGCAACTATATATGTGGTGCCTACCACTCATCTGTCAGTTTGTCTTACTGTGGTGGATTGTGAGTCGCTGTGATTCTTAAAGCTATGTCACAGGTATTTTAAATACCAGCAGGGTCACCTATGGTAGACAGGTTTCAGATGAGCTTTCAGACAAAGACAGACTAAGAAGAAGGAGAGATGAACTACTTCTGAATATTTAGTCACTGAAAACCTTATAAATAGCAGAGAAACACTGTCAGACATAGTGCCAGAAAATGAGCCCCTCAGGTTGGAAGGCACTCAAAATGCGACTGGGGAAGAGCTGCCTCCTCAAAGTAGAGTTGAAGCTGAAGAAAATGAAAACAAGTCCTCAAGAGCCAATACATGACCTTGACTATATCCCACCTGAACTTAGAGATCATCTGGAGACCAGATTTGATACATTAAACACTAAAGACCAAAGACCAGAAGAATTGTGAGATGACATCAAGAACATCATACATGAAGAAAGCAAAGAGCCATTGAGAAGACAAGAAAGAAGGAAAAGGTCAAACTGGATGCCAGAAGAGACACTGAAACTTGCTCTCCAGCGTAGAGATGCTAAAGCAAATGGAAGAAATGAGGAGGTCCAAGAGATGAACAGAAAATTTCAAAGATCAGCTTGAGAAGATAAAGCCAAATATTACAACAAAATGCAAAGATCTGGAATCAGAAAACCAAAAAGGAAGAACACGCTCAGCATTTGTCAAGCTGAGGGAACTGAAGAAAAAATTCAAGCCTCAACTTTCGTTATTGAAAGATTCACTGGGAAAATTATTGAATGATGCAGAAAGCATCAAGAGAAGATGGAAGGAATACACAGAGTCACTGTACCAAAAGGAAATGGTTAATGTTCAACCTTTTTAAGAGGTAGTGTATGATCAAGAGCCAATGATACTGAACGAGGAAGTCCAAGGTGCATTGAAGGAATTGGCAAAGAACAAGGAACCAGGAAATGATGGAAGAAAAATTGAAATCTTTCAAGAAAATGAGGCAGCACAGGAGGCACTCAGTCATCTATGCCAAGAAATTTGGAAGACAACTATCTGACCAACTGATTGGAAGAGATCCTTATTTGTGCCCATTCCAAAGAGAGGTCTCCCAACGGAATGTGGAAATCATCGGACAATCTCTTTGATATCCCATGCGAATGAAGTTTTGCTAAAGGTAATACAGAAACGGCTACATTCACAGAGAACTTCCAGAGGTTCAAGCTGGATTCAGAAGAGGCCGTGAAACAAGGGATATCATTGTTGATGTCCAATGGATCTTGACTGAAAGCAGAGAATATCAGAAGGATGTTTACCTGTGCTTTCTTGACTATGCAAAGGCTTTCGATTGTGTGGATCATGACAAGCTATGGACAACATTGCGAAGTATGAGTATTCCTGAACACTTAATTGTGCTCATGAGGAATCTGTACCTGGACCAAGAGGCAGTTGTTTAAACAAAACATGGGAACACTGAATGGTTTAAAATTAAGAAAGGTGTGTGACAAGGTTGTATTCTTTCACCATACTTATTCACCTGTATGCTGAGCAAATAATCCGAGAAGCTGGGTTCTATGAAGAAAATGTGACATCAGGATTGGAAGAAGACTCATTAACAACCTGCAATATGCAGATGATACAACCTTGCTTGCTGAAAGTGAAGAGGACTGAAAACATTTACTGATGAAGATCAAAGAGCACAGCCTTCGGTATGGATTACATCTCAATGTCAAGAAAACAAAAATCCTCATCACTGAACCAATAAACAACATTCTAATCAACAGAGAAAAGATTGAAGTTGTCAAGGATTTCATTCTTCTTGGATCAGCTATCAATACTCATGGAAGCAGTAGTCAAGAGATCAAACGACGTATTGCATTAGGCAAATCTGCTGCACAAGACCTTTGTAAAGTGTTGAAGAGCAAAGATGTCAGCTTGAGGACTAAGGTGCGAGTGACCCAAGCCATGGTATTTTCCATAACCTCATAGGCATACGAAAGCTGGACAATGAATAAGGAAGACCGTAGAAGAATTGATGTCTTTGAGTTATGGTGTTGGAGGTGAATATTGAAAGTGCCATGGGCTGCCAAAAGAACAAATAGATCTGTTTTGGAAGAAGTGCAGCCAGAGTGCTCCTTGGAGGCCAAGATGGCCAAACTTCGTCTCTCATACTTTGGACATATTGTCAGGAGGGAGCAGTCACTGGAGAAGGATATCATGTTTGGTAAGGTGGAGGGTCAGAGAAAAAGAGGAAGACCTCCAATGAGATGGATTGGCCAAGTGGCAGTATCGATGGACTCAAGCGTAGCAACAGTACTGAGGTTGGCCCACGATCGGGCAGTGTTTTCGTTCTGCTGTGATAAGGTCGCTATGGGTCGGCACTGACTTGATGGCACCTAACAACAACAACATATATGTACCGCTGTGGGCTAATGTGTCAGCTGCGCCTTGGAAACACTATACAGGGTCGCTATGGGTCGGAACCGACTCAACAGCACTAAATAACAAAACAAAATATATAGAGAGAATCCTGGTGTGGTGCTATGAATTAATGTGCCTGACTGCAAAGCTGTTTGAACTACAAGGTCGGCGGTTCAAGCTCACCAGCGGATCCTGGGAAACTCTATACAGGGTCACTATGGGTTGGAACCACGGCACTTAACCACTATATGTGTATATACATATATACACACACACACAAAAGAGGGTTCCATTATCTTTTAATTCCATTTTTTCTTGGACTTTTTTATTTGTATGTATGTGTGTGTATGTATTTATTTATTTACCTTATAAGAATCATTGGTGGTATTGTGAGTTAAGAACTGGACGACTAATTGAAGATTGGTGGTTCAAACCCACCAACTTCTCATGTAACAATTTACAGTTTTGGAAACTCTACGGAGCAGTTGTACTCTATGTAAAGTGTTACTATGAGTCATTATTGAGTTCAATGGGTTTGGTTTTTTTGTTTACATATATTTATTTTCAGATATATATATGTATGTATATAGTTTGTTGTTTGGGCTAAGTTGTTACTTAATGAAGAATTTTTCACATTCCTTTTTGAAAGATTTCACTGGATACAGAATTTTAGAATGAAAGTTGCTCCCTCCACTCTCCAAATATTCAGATGCTTCATTGTCTTCTGGCTGTCATGTTTTCTGACAAGAATTCTGTTATTTGATGTTTGTCTTCTGTATCTGTTGAGTCTCCATCTTCTAGTTGCTTTTAAACTTATTATTAGTTTTCAGCAATTTGATTATGAAGTGCCTTGGTGTGTCATTCTTCCCATATGCTAATAAAGGTTTCCCACAGTCAATATCTTTGCCAAATAAACACTAGTAGATTTTCCCTGAAATGCCAATTCCTGCCTATTAATAGTGGCTTCCTGTAATGCTCTGTATAGAAGGAATCTAAGACCATGCCCAGGCTCAGAGGGAAGATCGTCATGATTGATTACTAGTGTTTGTTTTGGGAGCAGGAGGCAACTGTACCATGTGTTTACTCCACCTGTCTTGGCATAAAAGCACAAGGGGACATATTTGAACTAGAGACACACAAAACACATTATATATATTGTCAACTATTGTGCTTTCATTGAGAGAGATGTTTGTTAATTATTTTTGAGCAATAATTTGTCAGCATGTATTTCCCTTCCACCTGAAAATTAGTCAAAAAACAAATGCGTGTTTCATTGTCTTCAATACCATGGGTTGGAAAATAAAACATTTCTGATATAAACTGCAGGTGGTTTCATTCTACATAATGGAGGGTGTTGGGAACAGGAATGGAAATCTCTTCTCTATAATTTCTTCACTGGGACTCCGTTGTCTTTTTAATATAAGGGGAAGTCTAGAAAAATAAATCTCATTCTCTAGTCTGAAAGTAAAGAAAATATTTACCTGACATACCAGTGCTAAACCTTTTTAGGATTATCTTGGCTTGGATTTTCAAGCTTGTTCTGAGTAGCATTTGGGTTATAGTGATCTCTCAATAAATATTTCATGAAAGTGTTAATGTGACTTATTCACTTTCCATCTTGAGTGGATACCTAAGCTTATTTCTGAGGGATTCCCTTGGAGCAAAATATTGATACTCTGGGCTTTCAAAGCATCTCTTGAAAGAGTTAGGAACCCTCAGACACATTAGAGTTTTTAATTGAGGTCAATCAATTCTCTGAAAACTATGAATGCAAACCAGCTGTCAGGGCTTCATGGGAGATCGTCCTACAGGGACCACCTAACATGATTCCTCTTCAATTGACTCAAGCAGAGTTAGTTGTATCAGGGGATTGTGTTTGTAACTCAGCTTAGAACAGGTGGACAAAAATGTAATAAGAGTTTACTTTATGGCAACATTTCTTAACCTTAGCACGACTGACATTGGGACTTTATGAGAGTAAATCAGAGTATTGCTACAAAATCATTTAAAAAAATAATAGAAACCTTTCTTAAACAAAAATATCAAAATGTGTTTTTTCAACATATCCTTCATGGAGGTCTGTAGACTTCTGAAAGCAGTGTTTCCATCTCTCTAACCCTTCTGTGAAGAATTGTGAGCTTTTCAATTTACACCATGTCAAAATGTCGGGTTTGGTAGTCTTGAAGGACTCGAATCATGTTCCTTTTAAATGCTTTTTGAGTTTGGGGAACAAAAATCAGTCTGAAGAGGCAAGATCATGGCTGAAGGGTGGGTGGGTAAGGTTTCCCAACGAAATTCCTATAGAATAGCCCCTGCTACCCTTAAAGGATGTGCAGGTGCATTGCCACGATGGAAAAAGGAAAATTCCTTGGCGCAACTTTCCTGGACTTTTTCTCATGAATGCATTCTTCAATTTTCTTAAAACACTTTCCTAATAAATCCTTGAGATTATCTGTATCCTTTGGGAAAATCTATCAGGATTACCCCTTAGAAAACTGTTGCCATAACCTTCTGAGCTGACGTCTCTACCTTAAATTTAACTGGTTCAGAAAATCCCCTCTGAAGCCACTGTTTTGATTGGACTTTGCTTTCAAAATCATATTGGTAAATCCAAGACATGTCTCTTGATATGATTAGTTCCATAAAATCCTCTTCATTAGCTACATTCTTGCTTAAAAAAGATCAGCTCTTTGAGTTAGCTGACCCTCACACAACAATTTTGGAATCCATTGAGTGAAAAGTTGGCTGAGGCCACCATTTTTGCTTAAGATGAAAATGCTGGGCTATGAGAGATCCCAACCTCAGTAGCTATTGCATCACTGGGGATTCTTTGGTCTTCTTCCACCAGTGTCTGAACTTCAGCCACAGTGTCTTCATTTATCAAAGCTGTTGGTCTTCCCTCTTTTGGCTCATCTTTGAGATCTTCCCAACTCACCTTAAAATGCTTGAACCATCTAAAAATTATTTCATGTGCACCAACATTCCTGTAAAACTTCTTGCAAAGCTATATTGTTTTGGGAAGATGATTATCTATATTTGTTAAAAATTTAATATTAGCCCTGACCTCACAGTGATTTTTTCCCCTATGCCACATAAAACCAAAAACAAAAAACTTACTTTTTTTTTTCTTTAAAGGTACTCTAACAAGACTAATAAACAACATTCTTGTCAATGGAGAAATGATTGAAGTTGTCAAGGACTTCATTCTTCTTGGATCAAGTATCAACACTTATGAAAGCAGCGGTTAAGAAATCAAACGATGCATTGCATTTGGCAAATCTGCTGCACAAGACCTTTTTAAAGTGTTGAAGAGCAAAGATGTCAGCTTGAGGACTAAGGTGCACCTGACCCAAGCCATGGTATTTTCAATAACCTCATATGCATGCGAAATCTGGACAGTGAATAAGGAAGACTGTAGAAGAATTGATGCTTTAGATTATGGTGTTGGATGAGAATATTGAAAGTTCCATGGGCTGCCAAAAGAAAAAAAAAACAGATCTGTGTTGGAAGAAGTGCAGCCAAATTGTCCCTTGGAGACCAAGATGGCCAAACTTTGTCTCTCTTACTTCAGGCCAGTCGCTGGAGAAGGCTATATGTTTGGTAAGGTGGAGGGTCAGTGAGATGGATTGGCAAAGTGGCAGCATCAATGGGTTTAAGCGTGGCAGCAATTGTGAGGTTGGCCCAGGACCAGGCAGTGTTTCGTTCTGTTGTGCATAGGGTCGCTATTGATTTGATGGCACCTAACAACAACAACAGCAGGACTAAAGAGTCCTGGTGTGGCGCTGTGGGATAATGCACTGGACCACAAGATCAGTTTGAACCACAAAGTTGGCAGCTTAAATTTATTAGTTGCCTCTTGGAAAGCCTATATAGATAGGCCCGTAGAGTCAGAAGGGACTCCACAGCACTAAACAACAACAAAATAGGACTGAGGACTCCTGGTGTGGCACTGTAGGATCAGCACTGGACTACAAACCACAAGGTCACCAGTTCAAACCCCCCAGCTGCTTCTTGGAAACCCTTTACAGGGTCAGAACTGACTCGATGGCACATTAAAACAACAGGACTAAGATCAGTGTATTACTGAAAGAATTTGTCTGCAGTCATCCACTGATTGCAGAGACATGCTTAAACACATTTTATTTGGAATATGTCCGTGCATATGTGAACTGAAGCCCTATCAGCAGTAGTTTTGGACTTACCTTCCTTTTAATATTTTTGGTAGGAGCTGTCCTGTACATTGTAGGATGTTTAGCAGCAATTGTGGCCAGTAGCCACTAGATGGCAGTAGTACTCCACCTTCTGCACTTCCCCCTGCATCTAAACATATAAGATTGGCCTCAGGCCCTGCCAATGTCCTCTGGGGATTGCGTTGCTGCTGATTGAGAACCTCTGCTCTACACTCACATCTTTGTAAATAAGCCCTCTTTGAATTTTCTTATTTTGAGTATGTCATCTGTTTCTTGTTGGAACCATGATTGATATGTTTTGTGAGTGCAAAGCTAGAACAGTTAAAATTCATGTTGTAGGGTAAAGGAACCACAGTAAATATTTGGCCTTAGTGTATTTGGGTTGATTTATTTCTCAAAACATTCACCTTGGCAACTGCAAAATCTAGAGTTAGGTAGAAGCCTGGCTTGTTACAAAGATATTTAAGAAAAATGTAGTATCGAGAGTTTAATCAGGGCTCCCTCACTGGATGTTGTTGCTGTTTGGTTTTAAGTGCCTTCCAGTCGGTTTCCACTAAAAAGCGGCTGCCTGCTCAGTTTGTGGTTCAAACTGACCTTGCAGTCCAGTGCTTTCTTTTACAGCACCACACCAGGACTCCTCTCTGGATGGACGGATTAAAAACTGTGCAGAGATAGAGATCTCCTCACCTACCAGCAAGTTTGGATCCCACCCCCGGTGTCTCCAGCTGTGAACAATTTTTCTATCTGTTGAACTCCCATGGACTTACAAATACAATTAATTTTGATGTGTGAAATGAAAAAAACCATTTGTGATCATTGGACCCAAATTAAGTCATTTACAATGAGGTTGGTAAAGTGGAATTGGATTTTGAATGGACAAAGCTAATTAGACTTCTTGTTGCTGTAAGTGCCATCTAGTCAATCCCAACCCATAGCAACCCTGTATAGGCTTTCCAAGGAGCAGCTGGTGAACTTGAACCGCCAACATTGCAGTTCTAATGACTTTGCAGTCTGACACATTAGCCCACAGCCCCACACCAGGACTCCCATTAGACTTAGTGGTTGATTAAGGTGGGGGTGAGAGATAGTTACCACTCAGAGTTAACTCAGTTTTTTGCTTAGATGCATAGAGAGATAAGGTGATGACCTTGCAATCTAAAATAAGGAACACAGAAAGAAGACAATGCTTTGAATGAGTAATTCTTAAGGTGCTATTTTGAAATTCACAAGGATCAAATTCACCTGGGAACTTGTTAGAAATGCAAATTCTCAGGCCAACTCCAGATTGATTCAATTAAAGACTCTGGAGGCTGGTTCCTTCAGTAAGTGTTTTTAAAGCCTCTAAGGAGTTCTGGTGTGGCTCTGTGGGCTAATGCGTCAGACTGCAAAGTCCTTTGAACTGCGAGGTCGGTGGTTCAAGCTCACCAGCTGCTCCTTGGAAACCCTATACATGGTCGCTATGGGTCGGAATCCACTCGACGGCACTTAACAACAACAAGTAATTTAAATGTATGGTAAAATTTGAGAACCTCTATTTGGGAGTCCTGCCGTGGTGTTTTGGGTTAATGAGCCAGACTGCAAAGCTGTTTGAACTGCAAGATCGGTGGTTCAAGCTCACCTGCTGCTCCTTAGAAACCCTCTACAGGATCTCTATGGGTCAGAACCGACTCGATGGCACTTAATAACACTGTGGGGCCTTGGTATTGAGGGTACCATAGACTGCCAGAGAACAAACAAATCAGTGTTGGAAAAAGTACAGCCAGAAAGCTCCTTGGAGGTCAGGATGATGAAACTTTCATATTTCAGACATGTTATCAGGAGGTACCAGCTCCTGAAGAAAGACGTCATGCTTGGTAAAGTGTATCGTCAGTGAAAAAGAAGAAGAACCACAATGAGACGAATTGTGGCAGCAACAACGGCTCAAGCATAACAGAACCAGACAGTGGTTCCTTCTGTTGTTCATAGGGAGGTTATGAGTCAGAACCAACTCAATGGGACCTAACAACAACAATCTGTAGGAAAAGCATTGGGCTACTAATCACAAAGTTGATAGTGTTAAACCAACCACTAACCACGCCTCAGGAACTCTTTACAGGATCATTATGAGTTAGAACTGACTCTATGGCACTTAACAACGACATATGGGAGGGACAGACCTCTGATGGCACAGGTTGGCAGTTCAAACTCACCAGTCACTCTGCAGGAGAAAGCAGAGACTGTTTGCTCCTGTAAAGATTTAGTCTCAGAAACTCTTTGGAGTCGTTTAAGATTGCTCTAAAAAGGAAGTCCAGAGTTTTGAGGTTTCTTTGGGAGGGAAGGCAATCCTTTCCATCTGGGGCTTACTGAGTATCAGTTTTAGTAGGACATGTTGGCGGAGGTGCTCAGAAGGTTCATTCAGGCTCATTGTTGTTGTTTTTAAGTGGCACTGAGTCTGTTTGGACTCAGATGGTTACTGGTGAGTTTGAGCTGTGGACATTGTGGTTAGCAATCCAGTGCTTGTTCTACAGTGCCACATCAGGACTCTAGGCTCACTGTGGTCAATCATAAGTAGTTTTTATGTTTTGAAAATAAATGAAGTAGAAAAAAGAAAGAAAAGAAAAGTGAAAAGATGCCAAGCTCTTTTTTCCTCCCTGTTCCCTAAGGACAGGTGGTAGAACGACAGAGATGATTTCCTTTAGAAAAGTGGCACACAGACGTGAAAGAATGATGGTTATGGTGTTCACGTTTCAGTCTTGAGGCTGGTCTTTCTTTTTGAGCTCTGACATTCTCCTGACTGATTAATGCTTTCCTTTACACTTCTTGTGCACAGTTTCCCAGTGAAAAGCAGGGTAATGCATATACATTGGAAAGAAAGGGCCACAAAGATCATTATATGCCATCTGGATGCCTCACAAGGTATCAGGACCAACAAAGAGGAAAACGTGGAAAGGGACAAGTAGTGAATGAAGAAGGTCACTCTCTCCTCTTCCTCCCAGTGGTTTCCTGTGCTAGGGGTCAACCACTATAGCTGATGGGACAAATCCAGCAAGCCATTAGTTTTTGTAAATAAAGTTTTATTGGAACATAACCATGCCCCCTCATTTACATATTTCTGTGACTATTTTTGTACTACATGGAAGTAATTGTGATAGAGATGGTATGGTTTGCAAAGTCTAAAACTCTCTGTCCTTTAACAGAAAAAGTTTGATGACCCTTACATTAGACCATCAGTCCCCAAATTTATTGAGCATCAGAGTTCCCTGGTGAGTTTTTTAAAACACAAGTCGATCAGTAGATCTGGGTATAGCCTGAGGATTTGCATTTCTAACAAGTTCTCAGGTGATGCTGATATTGCTGGTCCAAGGATAACGCTGAGAACCATGAATTTTGACAGTGTCTTTAAGTCCTCAGGATTTACCCTTGCCTGGATCAAATCAAAAGTAGCTTTAGCTACAAAATCATGGGGTTATTACAGGCTCTGCCAGTGCCTCAGTTTGAAGCACCACTTTTATGAAAGTCCATTTTCATTCTACTGTGTTTCTCTCTGGCTTCTTCCTCTCTGCTTGGTCTTTAAGATAGGTGATGCACTTAAACAATAGCCTGGATTTCTCCTTATAGTTTTGAGGTAAAATATATTAAAAATTTTGGCACGAAGATTTTTTTTTTTAAGAATCAGAACTACTCTCTCTAATTAATGATAGCCTTTAGTAGTATCTTTTTCTCAGATCAATTTATGGTACTCCTGTAGCATATCAAATATATCATTTAAAACCACAACTTTGGTGTGCTTTACTTGAATGAAAACTTGGAAGGAGAAGGAAACTATGTTTTTCTTCAATCTGAGAAGTGACTTCCTATTTCAGCATGAAGTAAGTTAAAGGAAAAACTCAATTAGGATCAGATGGAAATGTCACTTTCTCCAACTTGATGAGTTAGGTCTTCACAAGATTTTTTTGTTATTTTGTCGAAATGTTAAGGATGTATTTTTCAGTTATTGCTGAAAAACTCTCTGCATTCTCTGCCTGAGAAAAGAGCTTTAGGGGAAACAAGTGATCATGGAGATTAATGAAGAATTCAGTGCTCTTGCAAATGCTGGACTTGTGACTTAAATTTGTAGAGTACCAGGTAGGGCCACATACAAGTAAAGGTTAAAAGGATAAAGGGTGTTGGAATCTCTACCATTCAGGACTATTCGCTTCTCTATTTCTTTCTAGTCTCAGAAATATAAAGCTAACTGCTTATGGGTTTGCCGTGTAAGAAGAGATAGATGTAATTTAAATTTTATCTTTAAGTTCATAAGTTGTTGTTGTTGTTGTTAAGTGCCTTCGAGTCGGAGCCGACCCATAGCGACCCTGTGCAGGGTTTCATAAGTAGGGCTATGTTTATTTTATTAGATGACCAGTTATCTATATACCATGCTCACCCAATTAATTGTAATGATATGTCATTTTTTTCTTCTCATACTATGTTATGAGACAAGATCTATGGTTTGTGTAAGCAACCAGTAAGGTATAAACTCTTTTTCACATTTCCTCTAAGTTAGTGAATTTTTATAAATCAGTTTATTTCTCCCACTCTCTGCCTTAAAAAAATATATTGTTGTTGTTGTTAAGTGCCATCAAGTCAGTTCTAATTCATAGGGTTCCCAAGGAGCAGCTGGTGGGTTTGAATCACTGACTTTGTGGTTAACAGTCCAGTGTTTATCCTTCAGAGCCATACTGGGTGACTCTAACTCATCGTTCAATGTTTAAAAACACAAATTGATGCTCTATTGAATTAGAGTGAAGAATAAGAAAAACGAAAGCAAACCCAAACTACCCATTCTATAAATTGCCCAACCCAAATGTATTACCACTCACCTTTTAAAGATAAAATGTATTAGTACTAGTTGTATCCCCTTTATTACAGATTTTTTGTCTCAAATATATTGGTAATACATTACAATGCTGATGTTCATTCGTCATATATTTATATATTTACTATTTCTCTCCTAGAAGATTTGAACATGGCTAAAGGAAGTTAAATTTCTTCTTGACAATGATAAAATAATAGAATGTTACATATAAAGGAAATTTATTATGGATTTATGAGTAAAGCCATGCAGTCATGACTTGCTCTTGCTCACCTTACACAGTGGTTTCTTGCAACATTATTCTTCTGTTTTAGGACCTTGTGATTTAAACAACAAAAACAAAAAGAGTCATCTTTTATAAAGTGGTACATTCAGACCCAGTTAATTCAAGATGATGGACTTTCAGAAAAACAGGTACCCTAAAGAATACCTTTCCTACTCTTCAATCATATGATCCAATGCAGGGTTTCCGAGACTGTAAATTTTTGTGGGAGCAGACAGCTTCATCTTTCTCTCATGGAGAGACTGGTGGGTTTGAACCACTGACCTTGAAGTTAGCTGCCCAATGCCTAACCCACTGCACCACAAGAGCTCCTTGAAGGTTAGCTTGTTGCAGTAATGATGGTGATGTGCTGTCTCGTAGCATCCATATCAATGTAGACAATATTGAAGTTGACAAAAACTTCATTTTGCTTGGATCAACCATCAACAGTCATGTAAGCAGCAGTCAAGAAGTCAAATAACATATTGCATTAGGCAAATTGGCTGCATAAGAGATTTTTAAAGTGTTGAAGTGCAAAGATGTCAGTTCAAGGACTAAGGTGCACCTAACCCAAGCCATGCTATTTTCAGTAACCTCATATGTATGTGAAAGTTGAACAGTGAATAAAGAAGACCACAGAAGAATCGATGCATCTGAATGATTCATCAATTGGAGGAGGAGAAAAGTTGGAGGAGAAAAGTAAAAGTACCATGAACTGCCAAAAGAACAAACAGATCTGTGTTGGCAGAAGTATAGCTAGAGAGCTCCTTGGAAGCTAGGATGGTCAGACTTGATTTCTCATACTTCAGACATATTGTCAGGAGAGACCAGTCACTGGAGAAGGATATCATGTTTGGTAAAGGTGAAGGTTGGAGAGAAAGAGGAAGACCCCTCAATGAGATGGACCGGCACATTGTGGCAGCAGTGGGTTCAGGTGTAGTAACAATGGTAAGGTTGGCCCAGACTCGGGTAGTTTTTAGTTCTGTTGTGCATTGGGTCGGTACTGACTAAATAACACCTAACAATAACAGCAATAACAAGAAAAGCTGGTGGGTTTGAACTTGCCAACCTTGTGGTTTTACTAGTTCAGTGCTTATCCTACAGTGCCACACCAGGGATCCAAAGGTTAGCTTTTCTGTTGTTGTTAAGTGCTGTACAGTTGGTTTTAACTCATGGAGACCCTGAATGGGATTTGAACCACTGACCTTGTGGTTGGCAGCCAATGCTTATCCTATAGTACCATATCAGGACTCCTGGGAAACCAGATATCCTTATTATTATGCCCTTGCTTTAATGCCAATTGAGCAACAATATAACATAAAATATGAAATAGCAGAGTTCCTTTAAAAGTGCACTGGCAAAACTACTTTGTGGAGTTCGGATTGTGGTTATACAAGGAAAGGTAATTAGTTACTGGGAAAGGGCATGAAGTGCTGTGAATGTCTGTTTCTTGATGTTAGTGCTTGTTTCACAAGCTCTCCTATCCACTTATGATTTGGGAAGGCTGTTTGATATAAGGTTGGTTATTAAATCAGTAAAAGTACAATAGCATTGGGTAATTAGAAAGCCAACTTTTTTTTTTTTAACATATAGTTCAAATTGTCATCTGTAAAAATGCTGTGCATAGGACAGTTATCTTTTAATTTAGAAAATATGCTTTTTAAACTTTTTATTATTGTTGTCCAACACACATGATGCACCATGCCTAGGCATCCCCTTCTATTCATGGTCTCTAGGATTAGAATATTTTCTTTTGGTGTTGCTATACTTCTATTGTGGCATGTGATTTTTCTTCATTCCTCTTTCCTCATCATTGTCATCTTCTTCTTTTTTTGTGGCATATCATTGTTTGTTGTGGCATGTGATTGTTCTTCATTTCCTCTCTTTCCTTGTCATTGTCTTCTTCTTTTTTTATATAAAATTTGCTACAGATTTTCAAAGTTCCCAGGGATGATCCTGGATAGATGCTAAGAGTCACTGTTCCTCTGCTGCTTAAAATAACACTAGGAACTAACCATTAGTTATATATATAACATACGTACACATTTTTTGTTGTTGTTGTTTAGTGTCATTTAGTCTATTCTGCTTCATAGCAATCCTCTGTACAAATCACTCAGCAGTCCTGAGTCTTCCTCACAATTGTTGTTATGTTTGAACCCATTGTTCCAGCCACTGTGGCAATACATCTCATTGGAGGACTTCCTCTTTGTCGTTGACCCTCCAACTTGCCAAGCATGATGTCCTTCTTGAGTGACCAGTCCCTCTTGATAGCATATCAAGACAAAGTCTCGCCATCTTGGCTTCCAAGGAACATTCTGGCTGTACTTCATCCAAAACAGATTTGTTTATCCTATTGGTAGTCCATAGTACTGTTAATATTCTCCTTCAACACCATAATTCAAATGCATCAACTCTTCTTCATTCACTGTCCAACTTTCTCATGCCTATGAAGATGCTGAAAATACCATGACTTGAATCAGGCACACCTTAGTCCTCAAACTGACATCTTTGTTCTTGAACTGCCAACTTTGTGGTTTTACTAGTTCAGTGCAGTAGAGGTCTTGTGCAGTAGATTTGCCTAATGTAATACATCATTTGATTTCTTGACTGCTGCTTCCATGAGTGTTGATGGTGGATCTAAGCAAAATGAAGTTTTGACAATTTCAGTCTTTTCTCCATTTATCACGATGTTATTTATTGATCTAGTTGTGAGGATTTCTGTTTTCTTTACATTGAGATACAAACCATAATAAAGGCTGTGTTCTTTGATATTAATCAGTAAGTATTCTAAGTCCTCTTCATTTTCAGCAAACAAGGTGACATTATCACCATGCTTCATGTTGTTAATTACTCTTCCTCCAATCCTGATGCCACTTTCTTCTTCATATAATCCAGTTTATTGGGTAATTTTCTCAGCATACAGACTGAATAAATATAGTGAAAGAATACTATCTTGGCATTCACCTTTTCCAATTATAAACCATTCAGTGTCACCTTGTTCTAATGAATGACTATTCTATGTAAATTTTCCACATGAGCACAATTAAGTGTTCTGGAACACCCATTCTTCACAATGTTACTCATAGCTTGTCATGATCCACACAATCAAAAGCCTTTGCCTAGTTAATAAAGCACAGGTAAACATTTTTCTGGTATTTTCTGCTTTCAGCCTAGATGTATCTGACATCAATAGTTATATCCCTCATTCTATATCCTCATCTGAATCCAGCCTGAACCTCTGGCAATATACTTTTCAACCATTTTGAATTATTTTTAGCAAATTTTTACATGCATGTGACGTTAATAATATTGTTCAATGATTTCCACATTCCATTAGGTCACCTATTTTTGTAATGAGCATTAATATGGATCTTTTCCAATCAGTTGGCCAGGTATCTGTCTTCCAAATTTCTTGGCTTAGATGAGTGAGTGCCTCTAGTGCTGCATCAGTTTGCTAAAAGATTTCAATGTGTATCCCATCAGTTCCTGGAAACTTCTTCTTTGCCAATGCCTTCAGTGTATCTTGGACTTCTTTCATCAGTGCCACTGGTTCTTGATCGTATTCTGCCTCCTGAAATGCTTGAACACTGACCATTTCTTTTTGGTACAATGACTATGTGTATTCCTTCCATCTTCTTTTGATGCTTTCTGCACCATTCAATACTTTGCCCATAGAATCTGTCAGTATTTCAAGTAGAGGCTTGATTTTTTTCTTCAGTTCTTTCAGCTTGAGAAGTGTTGAGAGTGTTCTTCTCTTTTGGTTTTCTAGCTCCAGGTCTTTGCACATTGCATTATAATAGTTGATTTTGGCCTCTTGAGGTGTTATTTGAAAAGTTCTGTTGAGCTCTTTTACCTCCTCATTTCTTCCATTTGCTTTAGCATCTCGATCAAGCATCAGAGTCTCTTCTGACATCTATTTTGGTCCTTTCCTTCTTTCTCGTCTTCTTAATGACCTTTTGCTTTCTTCCTATATAATGTTCTTAATGTCATTTCACAACTCTTCTGGTCTCTTGTCATCAATGTTTAATACATCAAATCTGTTCTTGAGATGATATCTAAATTCAGGTGGGATATGTTCAAGGTCATATTTTGGTTTTCATAGACTTGTTTTAGTTTTCTTCAGCTTGAGCCTGAGCTTGCATATGAGCAGTTAATGATTTGTTCCATAATCTGCTATTTGCTTTCTTTAGACTGAGGATATGGAGTTTTTTTCACCATGTCTTCCTTGTTGTTGTTAAATGCCATTAAATCGGTTCCAACCCATAGTGCCCCTGTTTATAGTTTCCAAGGAGCATCTGGTGAGTTTGAACCGCCTACCTTGTGGTCCAAACCAACTTTGTAGTCCAGTGCATTTAAACCACAGTGACACACCAGTACTCTATATCTTCCTTGTTGTAGTTGTTGTTGTTGTGTGCTGTCAAGTAGGTTCCAACCCATAGCGACTCTGGATAAGGTTTCTGAGGAGCAGCTGATGAGCTTGAACCACTGACCTAGCAGTTAAAATGGCATTGCAGGCTGACGCATTAATCCACAGTGCCACATCAGGACTCCACATCTTTCTTGGTGGTGGTGGTGGTTGTGCTGTGGAGTCAGTTCCGACTCATAGCAACCCTGTACAGGGTTTCTGGGGTTTCCGAGGCTGTAAATCTTTACTGGAGCAGAAAGCCTCATCTTTCTCCCATGGAAAAGCTGGTAGTTTCAAACTGCTGACCTTAAGGTTCGCAGCCCAATTCGTAATCACTATGGTACCAGAGCTCCTTAGATATAGTCAATTTAATTTCTATGTATTCTGTTTGGTAAGGTTCATGTGTAGAGTTGTCTTTTATGTTTTTTAAAAAAGGTATTTGCAATGAAGCAACTGATATTGCAAAATTCTATTATGAAATCCCCAGTATTGTTTCTATCACCAAGACCATATTTTCCAACTACGGATCCTTTATCTTGGTTTCCAATCTGTGCATTGCAGTCACTAGTAACTATCAATACATCTTGAATGAATGTTAGATCAACTTTAGACTAAAGACTTTGGTAGAATTCCTAATTTCATTATCACTGGCTATAATTGTTGGTGCCTGTGGTGCCTTGAATTTACTTGATACAGCTTTCCTATCCAAAGTCTTCTTAATTCTCAAGTGATTGGGTGGGGCCATGCAAATAAGGTCTACAGGACTCTGAGATTGGGATTGATTAATTTTGCCCTCCAGCTCGGTTTGAAAGGTTCCATCTCAGAAGCAGAGATGGACGATCAAGAAGGAAGAACCTGAGTGAAGCGTGAGAAACAGTGATGGAAGCATCAATGGTAGTGGTGATGACATGGAGAAACAGAGCGATTTCCAGCTGGAGGCACATGGAATGAGTAAACCTGACTGCCTACGGTCAGAAAACTGGCTTACAGAATGAGCCCTTTGGACAGACATAGCCTGGCTAAAGGACTTTATAAGCCATGCTCAAGCAGGGCAGAGACCACATGGTGGAGAGGCTGAAGACAAGAGTGAAGCGTGCCTGCAGTATGGCAGACAAAAGGCATTCCTGACTGGAGAACTGCTGCATCCTGAGTTGGCTTTGATTCTGAATTGTACCCTGTTCACTTCCCTAATAAACCCCATCATCATGAGTGTTGCTATGAGTTCTGTGTGTTCACTGCAGTGGATTATCAAACCCAGATGTGAAGCAGAGAGTGCTGTGGGAAGAATGGTTGGTGGCAGAATAGGGTAAAGAAGGTTGTACGGTGGAAGCATGTCTGATTTTGAGTTTGATTCTCTTTCCCCCTTGTGAAGCCAGAGGAAGTCAGGTATGGCTCCTACTTGGTTCTTGCAGTGTCTAAATTTGAATAATAGTGGCATTAATTGGTCCTTCTTGTAGACTTATGGATATTATCTTATCATAGACAGGATTGTACTTCAAGATAGATCTTGAAATGTTTCTTTTGACGATGAATGTGACACCATTCCTTTTCAATATATCCTTCCTGTCAAGTAAAACATATGAATGTCAGATTCAAAATGGCCAATGCAGATTCATTTCATCTCATTAAGGTTAGGATATCAATCTTTATGTATTGTATTTAATTTTTGACAACTTCCAATTTTCCTAGATTTATATTTCATACATTCTGTGCCATCATTATTAATGAATGCTTACAGCTGTTTCTCCTGATTTTGAGCTGTTCCTAATCAGCAAAAGAAGGTCCCAATATCTTGACTTCATTTGTATCATCAGGATCATTCAAAACTCTATTTTGAGGAGGAGGTACTTCTCCAGTCATATTTTGAGGGTCTTCCAACTTGAGGGGCTCATCTTCTGCCACTATATCTGACAATATTTTGGTGCTATTCTTAATGTTTTTATTTTCTTGTACTATATCTAACAATGCTCCACTGCTATTCATAAGGTTTTCAGTGGTGATGTAGGATATACATTGGACTGCAAGGTCAGATTGAACTTCAAGATTGGTAGTTCAAATTCTCCAGTTACTCTTCGGAAGCCCTACAACAACAAAATATTCTAAATTAGTTGGCCTCTCCTTCTTCCTAATACAGACCAGAAGCTCAGCTGTATCCTTGCTTGTTTTTAAAATATTTAAAATGCAGAGGGTATAGCTTCCAGCATCACAGCTAGAACCAAATTACCACAGTTTCACAACCTGACAGAAGAGTGGTGACCGTTTTCCTATCATGGGTCTGTTTATGTGTGTTAGAGCTTAACTGTCTATATTCAGTAGCATCACTAGCGTTGGTGTCACTCAGTGCAATAGCTCCTGGTGTCACACACCTGCTAGGCCATGAAGAATCCTTAATGGTGTTTATTATCAATTTTAATAATAGAATAATATGATACGTACACTTACAAATTGCTTAAATATAATATCAGACTATATGAATATAAAAATATTCTGCTACTAATCATAAGCTTGTATTGTCTAAAAATTCAGATGTAATCCACCTCTCCTTCTTCCTAGACTGTCTTAATTTTGATACTCAACTGAAACCTGTCTGCCATGGGTGACGCTACTAGTCTTTAAAATACCAATGGCATGACTTTTAGCATCACAGTAATACACAAGCCACTACAATATGACCAACTGACAGATGAGTGGTAATAATAGGTCATATTTATGAAACTTTAACTTCTATGTATATTCATTATGACTGGTGAACAGGAACTAATTTAATATTCTCAAAGTCAGTTAACAACAGCAGTAATAAATCCGAGAAATAGACACTATTTCAGAGAGGATGAAGCGGAAGCATGTCAGCGTTGACAAGTAACCTGCTCAAGGTCGCATGGCTAGTATGTGTTAGAGCAGTTGGACTCTTGAATTTATTCTTTAAGCTATCACACTCTTTTAATATTTTTAAAGTACCATGATGACAGATATACATCCTAATTAAAAGAACAGCCACAACCAAACAAAAAACCCAAACCCATTGCTGTGGAGTCGATTTTGATGAGTAGCAACACTACAGGACAGGGTAGAATTGTCCCATAGGATTTCCAGTCTTTACTGAAGTAGACATCACATCCTTCTGGTGGATTCAAACTGCTGACCTTCCAGTTAGCACTGAGTACTTTAGCCACTGTACCACCAAGGTTGCTGTACCCTACTTGTTGTTATTGTTAAATAGTGTCAATATCCTAATTGTTATTAAATGCTAGTAGGTTTGGACTAATAGCAAGCCTATACAGAGTTTCAAAGGAGTAGCTGGTGGGTTTGAACCATAGATCTGTGGTTAGCAGTCCAGTTTATTGTATACCAACATACCAGGAGAGGAGCTTATTTAATGACACATTAAAAAAAAGTATAATTTTAAAATATTAAGCTATTTTTCATATTTCAATGATATTCAATTTAACCAAAATATCTCTCCATGGGAGCAAGAAGAGGCTTTGTACTCAGTAAATATTTCAGCCATAGATACCCTATATAGGATCGTTATGAATCAGAACTGATTGGATAGCCCCTAACAACTGTGCACCCAATAGATACACACCCGTATTTACACACATTATATACTCAAGATGATTAATTTTTATGAACCGTGAGATCAACTCTGGGATGTTTCTATGAGACCAGTTTAAATGCCATATTTAGAACAAAATTAAAGTGTCTGTTTATATTTTCAGAATATTATTCGCTTTTCTTTCCCTCCTAGGAATTTAACTAAAATAATAAAACTGGGAGAACTACCATAGTTTGTCACATAATGATGATAGAGAAATATAGCAGCACAAAGCTAATTCCTTTTTTCCTACAGTACTGCTTTATGCGCACATTCATTCCAAAACTAATGACGCCAGTCATATCCATAAAGGGCAACGGTACTCTCGGCAGAATCTGTAAGATTGGCTGACTGTGCAGCAGTGTTTCACGTCTCAGCTGTAAAAATCCAGAAAACACACCGTGGCACAGGAAGTTGCTTTCATCGTGGCTGTTGGTTACCATGGTTTCTGGGTCTGAAAGTAGAGCCCTGCAGCAGTGTGAGAGATTCTGAGTCCAAACCCTTATTCCCAAAGCAAAGTATTGAATCCAGATAATTCTCACATGCTAAAGCTAAAGAGGATTCTACCTTTGGAAATATGTTTCTAGATGGTAACTTCAGGTCATTTCCATTGTCAAGATAATATGCTGTTTGTCCCCGGTGGAACATATGAATTAGCAGGACGTAGACAGCACTGTGTTTTTATGTGAAAATCTAACTTTTGCATGAGAAGTTTATGTATTATTTATTATGTATAAATCATATATTATTATATATTATGTAATTGGAATCCTGGTGCAGCACTGTACGATAAGTACTGTATTGCCGACCACAAGGTTGACAGTTCAAACCTGCCAGCTGCTCCTTGAAAGCCCTATACAGTCACTATTAGTCTGAATGACTCATTGACACTTAACAGCATATCACATAATTATGCAAAAGGACTTCAAAAGTTCATGGATGATGGAATTAAAAAATAAGACATTTCTATGAACTTTTTGATGCCCCCTCATATATGGCTTTATATATGATTTATATATAATAAAATGTTTTACTTTTAATTAAATAAAGTATATTTTATTTATAACAATATCATAGATCTATGATATTAAGAGGAGTCCTGGTATGGCACCATAGAAGAAACACTCAATCTCAAGATTGGTTTGAACCACAAGGTTGACTGTTCAAACTCACCAGCAGCTTCTCGGAAACCCTATGTAGGGTCTCTGTGAATCAAAACTGACTTCACAGCACTTACCAACAACAGCAGCAATGGTATTACGAAGCCCTGGTATTACAAATGATTAGCACTAGATAACTAAGGCAACACAATTGTAAATAAGACACTAGCAAACCAAGTCCCACTCCATATTGGTGGTGGTGGTTGTATAACATGGGATTGGTTCCTACTCATAGCAATCCTGTGTAGGGTTTCTAAGGCTGTAAATCTTTACAGGAGCAGAAAACCTCATCTTTCTCCCTCAAAACTTCTGGTATCTTCAAACTGTTGCCCTTGAGGTTAGCAGCCTGGCTTGTACTAATGAAGCAACCAGAGTGCCTTAGGGATTCAAGTGGCAGCTGTTACCCAAAAGTTGATGGTTTTAGAGCATTCACCAACTCTGTAAGGAGCCCTTACTAGCTGAACTGCTAACTTCAAGGTTATCAGTTAGTCACAGGATTGAAAATCTTATACAGGAAACTGTATACAGGGTCACTATGAACTGGAACCGACTCGATGGCATATAACTTCTACCACCACCACCACCACCACCACCACTGGGTCTGTGGGAGAAAGACCTGGCGATCTGCTCCAATGAAGACTGTTTTTCTTTAACCACTGTGCCACCAGGGTCCCTTCTCCACATTGATAACCGCCTAAAAAACCCTATGGGACAGTTTTGACTCTTAGTTACAAACAACTTGAAATTACCTAACAATGTATGATATTAAGACAGCAGAAATACATAAGGACAAAATGATAACATTGCATATAGTCTCCTATTCACCAATATGTTTCTTTCCCTAAGCTTATGTATAAATTTTTTTGTTTAGAAACCCTTAGAGCATTTTTCTATACTTTAAATAGATTGGCTGATTTCTTTTTTCTCTTCATTCCAGAGAAATAATTAGCTTTACATTTGCTTGAAGTATGTTGAATTTTTTTTAAGTTCCTGAAACTAGGAGTCTTTTTTGTTGTTATATCAGAAGAGAATAGAAGAAAACAGTCAAAACAGGGGTTGTTGTTGTTGTTAAATGCCATCAAGTTGGTTCAGACTCATGGTGACACTGTATAGGGTTTCCAAGGAGCGGCTGGTGAGCTGGAACCACTGGCCTTGTGATTCAAACAACTTTGCAGTCCCAAAGGATTAGCCCACAGCACCACACCAGAACTCCAAAACAGGGGTAGCTATATAGAAATTCCAAATTTTATCATGCTTCCACATCCCCATCATACACCTAGGCCCCAGAGTTCCTCTGCCTAGGCCTCAAGTTGTCCTGGCTGGATCTTCCTCAGAGATACTATACCCAGGTGTTCCTTAAGTCCTCACAAACATTTTATTCCCTAAATTATTTATATAGCATTCTCTGCAATCAAAAGAAGGCTGAAGAATGTAATTAATGTTAAACACAACTTGTGATTCAACCTGTACAGTGGTGTGAGAAATTTCCTTGCTATAACTTCTCTTTATATGTGGCTGTTGTTATTGCTATGTGCCGTGGAGTCAGTTCCGACTCATAGCAACCCTGTATAGGGTTTCTGAGGCTGTAAATCTTTATGGGAGCAGAAAGCCTCATCTTTCTCTGTTGGAACAGCTGGTAGTTTCAAACTGCTGAACTTGCGGTTCGCAGCCCGATTCATAACCACTATGCTTTCAATTACCTTCTATGCATGTGAAAACTGGACAGTGAATAAGGAAGACCATAGAAGAATTAATGCCTTTGAGTTATGGTGTTGGAGGAGAATATTGAAAGTGCCATGGGCTGCCAAAAGGTCCAATAGATCTGTTTTGGAAGAAGTGCTGCCTGAGTGCTCCTTGGAGGCCAAGATGGCCGAACTTTGTCTCTCATACTTTGGTCATATTGTCAGGAGGGACCAGTCACTGGAGAAGGATATCATGTTTGGTAAGGTGGAGGGTCAGAGAAAAAGAGGAAGACCCCCAACGAGATGGATTGGCCAAGTGGCAGTATCGATGGACTGAAGCGTGGCCACAGTAGTGAAGTTGGCCCAGGATCGGGCACTGTTTCGTTCTGCTGTGCATATAAGGTTGCTATGAGTCGGTACCGACTCGATGGCACCTAATAACAACAACAACAAATCCTTACAGGAGCGGAAAGCCTCATCTTTCTCCTGCAGAACAGCTGGTAGTTTCAAACTGCTGACCTTGCAGCCCGATTCATAACCACTACGCTACCAGAGCTATAAATAATAAAAAAAAAATCAAACACAAATCCAGATTGCTTATACAAGGCATACATGTTGTTGTTGTTAAGTGCTGTTGAGTTGGTTCCGACTCATAGCAGTCCTGTACAGGTTTTCCAAAGAGCAGCTGGTGACTTTGAACTTCCAACCTTGTGGTTCAAACTGACCTTGCGGTCCTGTGCTTTATTTTACAGTGCCACATAAAGACTTCTAAGGAGCACACAGAATTTTTTAAAAAAAATTTTAAAGTTGATCTTTCCCAAGTTGACTTTAAAATTATTAAGATATTGCCTAAATATTTATGGACATACTAGGGATCTTCAAAAAGTTCATGGAAAATATATTTTATGATAAAATTATGCATGGTTTAAAAAATGTTTTTGCATCAAAAGAAGCTCATGCTAACTTGTTATATAAATCAGCTCTGGTAACATAGTGGTTATGAGTTGGACTGCTAAACTTAAGGTCAGCAGTTCAAAACTACCAGTTGTTGTGTGGGGGGGAAAATGAGACTTTCTGCTCCTGTAAAGATTTACAGCCTTGAGAAACTTATGCAGGGTTGCTATGAGTCACCACCACAACCAATAACCTATAACCTATAACAATAGGAGTCCTGGTGTGATGTGCAGGATAATGAACTGAACTGCAAGGTTGGTTTGAACTTCAAGTTCAACTGTTCAAACCCACCAGCCACTCCTCAAAAACCCTATACAGGGTTGCTATGAGTCAGAAGTGGCTCAACAGCACTAAACAACAACTTGTTATAACATATATGAACAAGTTAAACATTTGAGGCACTAAGAAGGATAAGAAATCAATTTGTAAACAGCCCCTATCAGAAATGTTAATTCTGCTAAAAATGAAGCAAGAACAAACATGAAATTTTTGGTAAAGTTTGAATGAAAGGATGGTGAAACTGTTGATGCTTTATGAAAATCTTATGGTGACAATGCCTCAAATAAATCATCAGCTTATAAATGGTTAATTTGTATTAAGAAGGGATCAGACGGTGCTGAACAATGAGCCCACAGTGCAGACTCTCCACGTCAATTTTCAAGGAGAGTCTTGTTCATGCTCGAATCTAAGAGGACTTACTATTACAGTAGAAACAATAGCCAACACAGCAGCCATCTCAATTGGTTCAATTTACACAATTCTGACTAAAAAATTAAAGTTGAGCAAATGATCTGCTTGATGGATGCCAAAACTGTTGCGCCCAGATGAGCTGATGATGAGAGCAGAGTTCTCAAGGGACATTTTAAATGGTTGGTATCAAGATCCTGAAGCATTTCTTGGAAGAATTGTAACAAGAGTTGAAACATTATTTTACCAGTATGATCCTGATGACACACCAACATCAAATCAATGGTTACCAAGAAGTGGAGTGATCCATTCAAAGAAAAGTGGAACAGTCGAGAGCAAAGGTCATGGCAACAGTTTTTTGGGGGGATGCTTGAACTAAAAGAATAAGAGTTAGCCAAAGCTTTAGCAGAAAATCTCCTGGAAAAATGTCACCAGAGAATCCTTATCTGTCACAACCACATTTATCATCAAACAGGAACACTTTTGTGAGAGTTTCAGTGGGAAATCATTAGACATCCACCTTCCAGTATTGATTTGACTCCTTCTGACTTATTTCTGTTTCCAAATTTTAAAAAATCTTTGAAGGGCACCCATTTTTCTTAAGCTAAAATAAGACAAAGAAGACTGCATTGATACCATTAAATTTCTGGGTATGCACTAAATGGCTGGAATCACTGCTTCCAAAAGTGTCTTGAAGTTAATGGAGAATATGTTGAGAAATAGTGTATATTTCTTATTTTTATGTTTTAATTCCATTTTTCTACAAACTTCTTTTTCAAAAATATCAATTAAATTCATTTCAGTTGCAATTAATAATAGTAATAAAAAAACTAGATTCAATTGACTCTTTTAAAGAAGGAGTTTTTTTTCAAAGCTAAATTTGTTATCTTTGTTGTCATTGTTTGTTTTTTTTCCAAACCCACCTCAAGATCTCCAAGACAACAGCTGGGTCTCAAATGACTTTATCTGAAGGAATGATACAAATGAAAGAACTTTAGTAGATGTTTTGGTACATTTTGTAGAAAAGGTAAACCCAGCATGCATATGGCTGCCTTGATGACCCAGAAAGTCACACGTGTGGCCCTGGGGAAGTCAGGCTAAAGCTTAACTATCTCCATCCCTGTCTCCCAAGCTTGTTAAAGAGGTACTCTGCCAGGGCAGAATCGTGCGCATATAACCATCTTGCGCAAATTGGTTATATAGTCACTTAATTCTTTGATGGATTCCACCTGCTTATTCATGTAATGCATTTCAATGAAGTTGCATAAATGAAGGTAATTTTTGTCAGTGGCCAGTTAGTACAGTTCCAGTAGTGACTGATTCACATTTTTTCCAAGTGCAGGGCATACTGCATTGCATTCAGCCCTCTCCCCAGTCATCCTGGTCTGGTTTCTTGATATCCTGAAGGAAGATTCAACCACCTCGTTGGTTTTGCAGCTTCTCAGCATGTTCCCTCTCCTCATGAGACTGGAACAGAAACTATTTGGAAAAATTCTTCAAAGTCAAATCATCTCATTCTAAGTAGTAAGCCATGGGCTTGTAGACGTCAGAGGGTAGAGCTCCAGACTGGTGGCAGCCTCCCAGTCCTGCGAGAGGGACCAGGTCATCAAGGCAGTGGTGCTGCAGGTCGGTGCTGGAACTGTGGGGCCAATATCTTGGGGCATCTGAAAGCAGCCAGCTGGAAATGGTTGAGGACTGACAAGGAGCAGCTGGTTGGGAGGAGGCTTGCAAGCACTGGGTTCCATTCAAATACTGTTGAAGCAGGAGACTGTGGCCACTCTGAAGAACGTCTTGTCATTGTTTTAATATGGAGTTAATTTATTTTTTGAACTGTTTAATATTATAATGACATTAATGTCACAATACCATCAAGACCCAGGATCTTACCCTTTTTCTGCTCTGTATCCTAAGGAGTCAGCTTCAGCTCCTCTCAAGGCCGCATGCCAGCTTCTATGGTTCTAGGCATCTTATTAGCCTCAACATCGCCCTTCAGAAGAGAAAATCATCTATTCTGCCATGTCTTTTGTAATAAATAAGGAAACTTCTGTCAGGCACTTCCTCTACAACTGTTTTAATTTTCTTCATCTTCAACTTGAACTTGCATAGGAACAATTGATGATCTATTCTTCAGTTAGTCTCTGTCCTTGTTCTGACTGATAATATTGAGCATCTCTGTGGTCTCTTTCCACAGATATAGTCAATTTATTTCCTATGTATTCCATCTAGCAAGATCCAAGTGTACAGTAAATGTTAATGCTATTAAAAAATATTTCCAATGAATATATCATTGGTCTTCTAGAATTTATCATGTAATCTCACACTTATTTCTGTCACTAAGGCCATATTTTCCAACTACTGATCCTTCTTTGTTTCTAACTTTTGCATTCCAATCACCAATAGTTTATCAATGCATTTTTGCTTCTATGCACGATCAGTTTCAGACTGGTTAAAAATCTTTGGTTTCTTCATCTTTGGCATTAGTGATTGGTGTATAAATTTGAATAAAACTCATACTAACTATATTACATGGTTTTCCTTGTAGATATGAGTATATTACCCCATCACTGGAAACATTATATTTCAAGATAAATTTTGAAATGTTCTTTTTGATGATAAATGAAATGCCATTCTGTTTCAATTTGTCTTCCTGGCATACTAGACCATATGATTGTCTAATTCAAAATGGCCAATTCAAGTCCATTTTGGCTCACTAATGCCAAGGTAATAGAATTTCTAACTTTTCTTGATTCATATGTTGCACATTTCATGTTTAAATTGCTAATGGATGTTTCCAGTCATTTTTTCTCACTTGGAGTTGTGCCGCAAAAACAAATGAAATGAAAAAATGAACGTCCCAAAGCTTTACTTCATTCATATCTCAAGGTTGATTCTACTTTGAGGAAGCAGCTCTTTCCCAATCATAGTGATCCCTGAGCGATTCATCTCCCATCACTCTAGTCAGTCAGTGTTCTGCTGATATTCACAAGGTTTTCACTGGCTCCCCCTCCCCCCCAAGATCTCCATGTCTTTATCCCTAACTTATCTTAGTCTAGAAGCTTCACTGGAGCCTGTCTGTTATGAGTGACCCTGCTGGTTATTTGATGTGCTGGTGGCATAATTTTCAGCAACAGAAAAGCTACCACAGTACAACAAACTGACAAACAAGTGGTGATGTCAGATGAATCTTAGCTGAAAGCAGAGAATACTGAGTGAAGTTTACCTGTGTTTTATTGACTATACAAATGCATTTGACTGTATGGATTACAGAAAATTACGGATAACATTGCAAACAATGGTAATTCTAGAACACTTAATTGTGCTCGTGCAGAATCTATACATGGGTCAAGAGACAGTTGTTCAAACATTACAAAGGGCTATTGCATGGTTTAAAATCAGGAAAGATGTGAGTCAACATTATATTCTTTTGCCATATATCTTCAATCTATATGCAGAGAAAATAATCAGAGAAGCTATACTACATGAAGAAGGACACAGCTTCAGAATTAGAGGAAGACTCATTGACAACCTATGATATGCATATGATGCACCCTTGCTTGCTGAAAGTGCAGAGGACTTCAAGCATTTAATAATGAAAATCAATGACTACTGCCTTCAGTATAGATTATACCTCAACATAAAGAAAAGAAAAATCCTCAAGACTGGACCAATAAGCAACATCACGATAAACTGGGAAAAGATTAAAGTTGTCAATGTAGTGGTTATGAGTCGGGTCATTACATGTGGCTGTAAGGTCAGCAGTTCAAAACTACCAGTTGTTCTGCAGGAGAAAGATGAAGATTTCTGCTCCCATAAAGACTTACAGCCTCAGAAATCCTATTCAGAGTTGTTATGAGTTGGAACCTACTCTACAGCACACTACCACCACCATCAATGAAGATCAACAACTACAAACTTCAGTATAGATTATACCTCAACATAAAGAAAACAAAACCTCACTACTGGTTCAATAAGAAACATCATGATAAACTTGTGAAAAGATTAAAGTTGTAAAGGATTTCGTTGTATTTGGACCCAAAACCAATGCCTTTGAAAACAGCAGTCAAGGAATCAAATGACATATTACATTGGGCAAATCTGCTACAAAAGACCTCTTTAAAGTGTTCAAAAGCAAAGATGTCACTTTGAGGACTAAATGTGTTAATTCAAGCTAAGGTATGTTCAGACACCTCATATGCATATGAAAGCTGGACAAAGAGTAAGGAAGACTTAAGAAGAATTGATGCCTTTGAATTACAGTTTTGGCAAAGAACATAGAATATACCGTGGACTGGCAGAAGAACAAATATATCTGTCTTGGAAAGAACATAAACAGAATTGCAAGAGTTTGTTTTGTGCGCTTTGGTCATGTTACCAGGAGGGTCTGGTCCTAGAGAGTACATCATGCTGGGTGAAACAGAGGGTCAGTGAAAAAGAGAAAGATCCTCAGTGAGATGGATTGACACAGTGGATGGAACAACAACTGTGAGGATGGCAAAGGAAGGACCACACAGTGTTTCGTTCTGTTGTACATCATGT
Organism: Chrysochloris asiatica; assembly: GCF_000296735.1. Classification (NCBI taxonomy): domain Eukaryota; kingdom Metazoa; phylum Chordata; class Mammalia; order Afrosoricida; family Chrysochloridae; genus Chrysochloris; species Chrysochloris asiatica. The sequence goes on along the minus strand of NW_006408531.1, from coordinate 34,791,439 downwards.
GTCAGAACCGATTGGAGACACCAAATCAGAAGTATCATGTATTAACTCAATTGTCTTATCAACATTTTTTTTTCTTTTCTGCCAATTGGACAAGCCTGTTCCAATTTCTAGTCTGACTCCATATTTTACTTATTTTAACTACCAAGTAATTTTAAGTGTCCTTCATGATTTACTTCCCTCTCCCACCTACACCTTATCTTTCTGATCACATTGATATACTCGATCCCTTGCTCACTTCAATTCAACCATACTGTTGCTCCTAGAGATACCTTAGGAGGGTTTTTGCACTGGTGGTTCATCTACTTGGAAAACTCCTTTCTCAAATATCAAAGGGATCATGAACAAAAATGTGAATGGCAATATTTTACTTGGTTATAAATTGTTTAAAGCCAGTACTTATAAATAACTTGGATATTTGGATGTTGTTGTTGTGATGTGTCATCAAGTCAATTCCGACCCATAGCAGCCCTGTATAGGGTTTCCAAGAAGCAGCTGGTGAGCTTGAACCACCTACTTTGTAGTCTGATGCATTAGCTCTTAGTGCCACACCAGGACTCAAGGATATTTGGCTAGCTATTCATTTTTTTAAATTATCAAGAAATATGAAAAAAATGAGAAAATATGAAATTTGAAATCATGTAAAACTTCAAGAAAAGAATTATTGCTGTAAATTATAGATTGCCTTTCATTTTATACAAAAGTAAAGGTGGCTTGCTAGTGAAGGAAGAACTGTTTGCTTCCCTAAAAGGGATTCAGAGGAAACAATCCTATTTTTCAGAGGTAGCGTAGTGGTTACAAATCAGGCTGCTAATATTATGGTCAGCAGTTCGAAACTACCAGCTGTTCCATGGGAGAAAGATGAGGCTTTCTGCTCCCATAAAGATTTACAGCCTGGGAAACCATGTGCAGGGTTGCTATGAGTCAGAACCGACTCCACGGCACATAACAACAACAACAACAACATCCAACTTGTTTTGCTCTTAAGTAGACTTTACCAACTTCAGCTCCTAAACACTGGAAGTTCTGAAAGCCTCCTGTGAAGGCCTAAACTGAAACCTCATTTCTAGGACAAGGACCAGTTGGAACGTGTATGCTTTCTGAACAAGCAAATAATTTGTTTAGTAAAACACTTTACTGAATGTTATACATAACTCATGTTGTAACTGTACTTTGTTACTGTTAAGTGCTATTAAGACACTTCCAACTCCTAGCTACTCTGTAAAAGCACGAGCAGCTGGTAAGTTTAAACCATCAAACATGTGGTTAACAGTCTAGTGCTTATCCTACAGAGCACTGACTCATAGTGATTCTATGTATAAAAGAATGAAATGCTTCCTGATTCTGCACAATCCTAGCAATAGTAGGTATGTTTGAGACTTTTATTAGATTTGGACTCATGGTGCGGTGCTGTAGGATCAACACTGGACTGAGAACCATAATAAGGTCGGCAGTTCTAACACACCAACTCCTCCTTGGAAACCCTATACAGGGTCCCTGTGAGTTGGAACCAACATGAAAGCACTCATGAACAACAATGACAATGTTAGATGTTCTAATCCGTCCATCGTACTTTTTTTTTTTTTTTTTT
>NW_006408531.1:34776709-34785472 GCF_000296735.1 Chrysochloris asiatica | reverse complement strand
ATTAGGCAAATGTGCTGCACAAGACTTTTTTAAAGTGTTGAAGAGCAAAGATGTCAGCTTAAGGACTAAGGTGCACCTGACCCAAGCCATGGTATTTTCAATAACCTCATATGTGCATGAAAGCTGGACAGTGAAAAGGAAGACCATAGAAGAATTCATGCATTTGAGTTATGGTGTTGGAGGAGAATACCGAAAGTGCCATGAGCTGTCAAAAGAACAAATAGATCCATTCTGGAAAATTTGCATCCAGAGTGCTCCTTAGAGGCCAAGATGGCCAAACTTCATCTCTCATACTTGGGACATACTGTCAGGAAGGACCAGTCGCAGGAGAAGGATATTATGTTTGGTAAGATGGAGGGTCAGAGAAAAAGAGGAAGACCCCCAACAAGATGGATTAGCCAAGTGGAAGCAAGCGTGGCAACAATGGTGAGGTTGGCCCAGGATTGGGCAGTGTTTCGTTCTGCTGTGCATAAGGTCGCTATGGGTCGGTACCGACTTGATAGCACCTAACAACTACAATTGGCTTCCAAAAGAACAAACAGATCTGTGTTGGAAAATGTGCAGCCAGAGTGCTCCTTGGAGGCCAAGATGGCCAAACTTCACTTCAGACATATTGTCAGGAGGGATCAGTCGCTGGAGAAGACTATCATGTTTTGTAGGGTGGAGGGTCAGAGATAAAGAGGAAGACTCCCAGCGAGATGGATTGGCAAAGTGGCAGTATCAATAGGCTGAAGCGTGGCAACAATTGTGAGGTTGGCCCAAGATCAGGCAGTTGTGCAAAGGGTCACTATGAGTCAGTACTGAATCAATGGCACCTAACAAAAACAACAACAACATCCTTTTATGTATTGACTCTATATTTTTTCATAGTTATTTATGCTTTAATATGAAATAAGAACTACTATCAACTTCACAGAAATATTGTAATATTGAAATTCTCTTTTAATACATATGCATGTATTAAATTCTCTTTTAATACATATGCATAAGGAGTTCTGGTAGTGAAGTGGGTTACGATATGACTGCTAACTGCAAGATCAGACATTCAAATCTACCAGCTGCTCCACAGGAGAAAGATGATATTTTTTGCTCTTGTAAAAATTTACAGCCTTAGAAATCCTATATAGGGTTACCATGAGTCAAAACTGACTCCACGGCACATAACCACCACCACCATGAACATGATCCTAGTTGCTAGGGATCATGAGAGACTTAGAATTGAAAAAGTCCTGTGACATTGCTTGACTAAATCATTTCACTATAGATAGAGTTGCTTCTGCTTAGAATACTATTTCTGGATGGTAACCACCTAGCTTTTATGTGAATAAATATAGTGAATTTACTCACCCATTAGCAGCTTATTCGACTCTGGAGAATATAATTTGAACAGTCTTTTTAAAATATGAAATTAAACTTAGTTCATCATAATTCCTAGTCCTGATATGGCACTGTGGGTTAATGTGCTAGACTGTAAAGCTAGTCTAGTTTGAACAGCAAGGTTGGTGGTTCAAGCTCACCAGCTGCTCCTCAGAAACCCTATACAGGGTTGCTATGGGTCGAAACTGATTTGACGGCACTTAACAACAACAGTCCCAGCAATTTCTTCCCCTAGAACTAATCTTGATATGTTGAATTATCAAGATTATGTGACCACCTTTAGATATTTGATGATAACTCAATTTTCCAGATAAAACAAAGAAAATATTATGAAATAAAATATCATGTAAAGAAAACCTGCATTTATGAGATGGAAGGAAATAAAAGCATAACTTGACAGAATTAAAAAGAATGTGACATATGATTATAAAGACAGAAGATATCCTGATGCCCTGGACCTATAGATTACATAACTCAAATCCAAACCAAACCCACTGCCATCGAGTTCTAAATTCATAGAATAACTGTTGACCTTCAGAACGGATGCTGTCTAGAGCTCTGCAGAACTAGTTAGAATGTCTAGCAGAAAGAACCTTGATGAATAAAATAAAGTGACTGTAGAGAGGATAAGCTACTTCTTGGAAGATGCAGGGTAAATTTGTCCAACAAGAAGAGATGTTCAGTGACAGTTAATTACTGCCTGTTCAACATGTACAGGCAACTATATGATCAACTAATGAGACCATAAAGAACTGTTTTTTCCCTCTTAGAGCTTGCATTTGGAATTAGAAAGTGTTCTCATATGTAAAATAAAGAGGACACAACTGTATTAGATATATTACATACTTCAGAGTTTCAGGAAGATTTTGTGGTATGATTTCCTCTACTGATATTCTTGATTGCTAAAAAATATATTTTTACATGTTCCTAATCTAAAGTTAAATTGGAGTCCTAGTGTGGCACTGTGGGTTAATGCGCTGGACAGCAAAGTCATTTGAACGCAAAGTCATTTGAACTGCAACAATAAATCAGACAAAGGACTAATCTCCAAAATTTATAGAAAACTACAACACCTCTAATATTAAAAAATGGACACAGGATATGACCAAACACTTCACCAAGGAAGACATTTAGGCAACCAACAAACAAATGAAGATATGTTTATCATCGTTATCCATTAGAGAGATGCAAATCAAAGTAATTGATATATCATCTCTCACCAGCATTAAAAGGACAGTTCAAAAAACCAGAAAATAAGAAATGCTGGTCCAGGTGTAGAAAGACTGACCCATCCTACATTTCACAGTGGGACTGTAAAATGGCTTAATCACTGTGGAAAATGGTATGGGGCTTCCTCAGAAAGTTGGAAATAGAAATACAATATGAAAAAGCAATCCCTCTACTTGGTATATATCCAGTAAAAATAAGAGTGAGGCCACAAGTAGATATGTGCACACCAATGTTAATCACAGCACTAGTCACAATAGCAAAAACATGGAGACAGCTTAAATGCCCATCAGTGGAAGAGTGAATAGACAAGCTTTGGTACATAAACACAATGGAATACTATATGTGATGTTGAAGAATAACAATAAATCTGTGAAACACCTCATTACATAGATGAAACTGAGAGGACATTATGCTGAGTGAAATTGGTCAATAACAAAAGAACACATATTGTAGAAGACCTATTGTAAAAACTCAAGAAAAGGTTTTCATACTAAGAGAAACATTGTTTAATGGTAACCTGAGGTAGGAGGGAAGGGAGAGTAATTTACTGGCTAGAGAATAAATGGATATTAACTCAGGAAATGGGGAGGGCAGCATACAAGGAAAGTTACGTTGACAGTAGAAAGATGAAGATAGGATAAGACACAGAGAAGTATACAAGGGCTAAAGAGGTAAATAGTGATATTATGGTAAGTATAGTGACCCTGCACAGGGTTTCCGAGGCTGTAAATCTTTACGGGAGCAGAACGGCTCATCTTTCTCCCACAGAACCGCTGGTAGTTTCGAACTGTTGACCTTCAGGTTAGCAGCCCAATTCATAACCACTATGCTACCAGAGCTCCTTAGTGATATTATACAACCTTTGAATAACAGAGTTCTCTGGGTATATACATGGGCAGAGACATGGTCTGAATGGGTATGGGAGGAAGCGTAAGAGTATGCTCACAAATACATAAGAGTTTGAAAGAAGATATTGTACATGGGTATTTACCTTTTCTGAATATACAACTATGAATGTGGTGGAGCATACAGCAGGCGAAATGATGCAAACTACTTAGATATTATCAAACATCTTAAGACAATGAGTTGCTGAGCCTGGGCTTAGAATTATAGTCTCAGGGGATACCATGGTCACTTTGCATAACATAGTCCATAAAAACAATGCTCTACATCCTACTTTAGTATAGTATCTGGTGATTCTACCTTCCCATGCACACTCTGAAACTAAACTCCCTCTTAAAAACTTGTAAGCCAGTTACTTCATGCCTTATAGCCTGCCCATTTTAGGTAGCCAGTGTCTAAGTTGACTGTCCCTATCCATCCTGTATATAGAGGGGATAGGATTGATACTTGATGAGAAGACTCCTTCCCTCTGAGTTGATATTTTTAACTACTACTTCCTTAAGTATAAGTCAAGTTCATCAAATTGTAGCAATTTACATTTGCTTCCTTTATCAAAACCTATGTTTGTTTTGTTTTAAATCTTTCTCTAGTTGAGTTCTGATTATCAAGCCATCAAAGCTAGGTCAAATGGGTACTATCTGCAAATTTGGTCATTCTAGTGTGTCTCCCCTCACTTCATATCAGCTGGATGCTTCACTCTCAGCTCTAGCCCTCTATGGCTATGTCCTTATCCATGGACTCAGGAGTCCTCAGGTCTCACCACATTTCGGACCAACCAGCCCTTCCTCTTCCCTCTCTCCCTTCAGGTTGACGGGAGTCTATGGAACATGGTCAAATTTGGCCCATATCTTCATTGCTGCCTTTCCCCCTCTTCCACTCACCAGTAGTCAAATGTTGTTGCCAGCAAGCTTACATGCCTGCTCATGTGTTCTTTTTGAGTTTCAGTGTTGGAGGGGCATTTGTCCTGAAAGAACTTGATTGCTTGCCTTGATCGCTCCCCAGTGAAAAACTTGATTGTTTTTACAGTAGCCATTAGGGAATTCTTATATTGTTAAGACTAGGGGATGGGAGAGAGTGGAAGGGGTAGGTGGGTAGGTGGAATGCTACTGGCATATAGTGGCTACAGGCCAGGGATGGTGCTAAACATCTTACAATACACATGACAACCCCACACAGAAAACATTTATAGAAGAGTAAAAAATGCTACTAGTAGGGTTCTAGTTCATATATGCATGGGTTTATTCCAAATAAGACATGTTTAAACATGTCTCTGCTATCAATAGATGGCTACAGACAAGTTCTCTCAGTAATATACTTCTCTTAGTCCTATTAGGGTGCCTTCAAAAATAGGATATTTTTTTGTGCCATGGCAAAGAACGACTTTGAGATCATGGCTAGTACCAATTTTTAACAAAATTTAAAAGGACATCTTCCTAAATCAATGAAGTTTTGTAACAAGTTTATAGCAATATTGCCCCACATAAAACAACAATTTTTAGATCTAGATTTTAAAGGAAGATTGGGAAGATTTCAAAGGGTAGCCAAGAAAGGGAAGACAGTCAACCTCACAAATGAAGACCATAGAATTGTGATTGATGAGACAGACAGATACTGAAGTTGGGAATTCACATGGTCTGGAATTTCTAATTTTAGGGGAATATCTTGGTCTCAGCAATCTTTATGCTGAATGGGTGTGAAAATGTTGCATGAAGATCAATTGGCTCAAAGAGGTGATCACCATTATTTTAAGCAAGACTTAAGCTAATAAAATGATTTTATGGAATGATTCATAACAGAGGATGACTCTTGGATTTACCAAAATGATTTAGAGAGCAAAGTCCACTCAAAACAATGATTTTGGAGGGGATCTGCTGGGTCACTTAAATTGAAGGTAGAGGTATCAGTTCAAAAGGCTATATCTACTGTTTATTTGGATTTCAAAGGAAAATCTCTATAGATTTTCTTGAAGGACACAGGATAATCGGAGAAACTTATTAAAAAGAAGTTTTAAGAAAATTGAAAACTGCATTGGTGAAGAAAAGGCCAGGAACTTTCAACAAAGAAAAATTTCCCATCATACCAATGTACTTGTTCATTCTTTGAGCATAGCAAGGGCTGGCCTATGAGAATTTCATTAGGCAACCTTACCCCACTCATCCTGAAGCCCTGATGGTTTCTCTTCAAACTTCTTTTTGTTCCTAAAATTCAAAGATCATTTAAAAAGAACATGACGTGGGTCCCTCAAAGATACCAAAATTGCCATTTGATGTGCTATAAATTGAAGAACACAGAATTCTTTAGGGAAGGACTGGAGAGAAAAAATATTGCCTTCAGAAGTATAGACTGATATGTAGGATATGTTGAGAGTGAATAGCTTCACATAATAAAGGTTTCTATGATTTTGTGAAGTCCTGGTGTGGTACTGTAGGATAAGCATTGGGCTGCTAACGTTACAGTTGGTGGTTCAAACCCAGCAACGACTCCTTGGAAACTCTATATATGGTCTCTATGAGTCAGAACCCACTTCACAGCACAGAACAACAACAATATGATTTTGTATTAATATTTTTTTTTACTTTCCCTTGTACATATGTAGACTGACTGAATAATATACTTTAATAAAGTTTTTCTCTTTGTTTGAAAAATAAGGGCAATAATTTTGTTGACATGTACTCTTTGAGTCATGATCAACCTAAGCAGATAATGAGGCAGACAGGATAAACACTGGACTGTGAGCCACAAGGCTAATAGTTCAAGCCTAACGTCCACTCTGCGGCAAAAGATGAGGTTTTCTGCTCCTGCAAAGATTAAAAAAGTCTCAGAACTTCTGTGCAGAGTAGCTATGAGTCAGAAGAGACTTAACAACAGCATCAACAACAATAGCTCTACATGTAGGACTGTCTTTTTTCTCACAGGTCATGGTCTGGGAGTCTTGGTAGTGGTGGGCATTAGGTATAGACCTACCAACTACAAGGTCTGCGGTTCAAACCTATGGGTTCAAATCCACAGGAGAAAATGAAGCCTTTCTTCTAGGGTAAACATTGACATTCTCTGAAACTTTATAAAGGGTCACTATGAGTCAGAATAGAGTCCTGGTGTGGCATTATGGGTTAATGCTCTGGACTGCAAAGTCAGTTTGAACTGCAAGGTCAGTGGTTCAAGCTCACCAGCCACTCCTTGGAAACCTTATACAGGGTCACTGTGGGTTGGATCTGACTTGACAGCACTTAACAACAACAACAACAATGAATCACAATTGACTCAATAGCGGTGGGTTTGCTTTTCGGTTTTCTGAAGGTCATCTACCAGTTCTCTTCTCAAGAACTACTTTTTCTTCCCTGATTTTGGCTTATAGCAGCTCTATACAATCGGAGTCTTTCAATCCTAACAAGTTTATGACTGGAGAAAAATTCTAAATTCTTCTAATAATATAAAGGAGACTGAATACTGGTGCCCTCTCCTTCAATAGTGTACACATCTTAATCCCTAAAATCTGTAATTATTAAGGTCAGCAGTTCAAACCCACTAGCTGCTTCTTGGAAATCCTTTACAGGGTTGCTGTGAGTAGAAACAGATTCGACAGCACTTAACAACAAAACAAATGCTGTTATGGATTGCATTGTGTTCCTCACATCTCCACTCTTCCTCTTTCCCCTAAAAATATATGTTGAGGTCTTAGCCTCTGTACCTATGAATATAACTTTGGCAAATAGGTTTTTCTTTTCTTGTCATTTGGGTTACATGAGGTCATACCAGAGTAGAGTGGGTTTTACTCTCCTAAGTGGTGTCTGATAAAAAGAAGACACATAGAAGGAAGAGAGATGCTGTGTGATGATGAAGACAGACACATCTATAAGCAGCAAAGGAAGGCCAAGAATTGCTGGCAACAACCAGAAAACTATGAGAGAGACCCACAGAAGAAATTGACATGATCAAAACCCTGATTTGGACTTTAAGCTTCCAGAACGGTGAGAAAATAAATTTCTGTGCTTTAAAGGCACCCACTTTATGGTATCTTGCTTTGTCAGCCATAGGAATCTAAGACAATGGTAAAAAAGACCTTATAGATGTGATTAAGTTAAGCCTTGTCTTAATTACCAGTGTTGCTCTAACAGAAATACCACAAATAGATAGCTAAGCAAACCAAAATTTGTTTCTCACTGATTAGGAGGCTAGAAATTTGAATCTAGGATGCAAACTTGGGGAAGACTCTAGGGGGAAATTTTTCTGTGTTTGCTCTGGAGAAAGGCCTTTGTTTCTTTGAGTTTCTACTTCTGGGAAGATTTTTATCTTCCCCAATCTCTGCTTCCCCACTTGGCTATTTAATTTCTTTTATATTTTTAAAGAGATTTACTCAAGTCACATCCTATACTAATCTTGTATTATTAACATAACAAAGACAACCTATCAATAAATTCAAATTTTAACCACAGGCAAAGAGGTTTGAATTTACAACACATATTTTGGGGGGACACAATTCAATCTATACAAGGATCTTGAATTGGGTAGATTACTCTGAATTTTTCTGGAGGACCCTAAATAATCACATGGGTACTTAGAGATACAGAACATCAGTTATTAGTAGAAGATAGTTTTTTGATGATTTAACTAAAATATTGGAGTGGTGCCGTCATGTTTTAAGGAATGCTAGCAGTCACTAGAAGTTGAGAGAGGCAAAGGACAGATTCTCCACTGGAGTCTATAGGGAATTGATCTAATTTTGGCCAGGGATAATAATTTCAAATTTCTGACCTTCAGAATTGTAGGATCAAAGCCATTTTTAAGCCATTAAACTGGTTGTAATGTGTCACAGCAGAAATAGGAAATCAATAATCAAATCAATAGGAAATGCATATATGCTATTAATTTGATTTCATTCTATAAATCCAGAATCACAACATTTGTTTCTATATCTGATATTCCTAGCAGTGCTATATAAAGAGGTCGGCTTGGGGAAATTATATGTTTAACCATGCAATAGTATATGAAATGAAATTGTGTCAGTCAAGGTTCATTAGTTGCAAGGATCATAAAATGACACTGGCAGATTTAACTAGAAAATGAATTTACTGACAGGATATTGGGAACATAACAGAAATAGTAGGGCTTGGAAAATAAATAAAAACGGGAGCCAGAGGTCAGCTAGGCTCAATCTAAAAGCATATTTGAAATCACTTTTATGAAGACACTGATATTTTGGCTGCTAACAATGACCTAGCGTAGTGGTTACGAATCGGGCTGCGAACCTTAAGG
>NW_006408531.1:34775961-34776609 GCF_000296735.1 Chrysochloris asiatica | reverse complement strand
TTTTTTTTTTTTTTTTTAACTGTTTCTCTACTTTTCGAAAGCATGACATCTTTCTCCAGGGATTGGTCCCTCCTGATAACATTTTCAAAGTCTCCACAGTCTCACTTCTAAGGGGCATTCTGACTGTACCTCCTTCAAGACAGAGTTGTTCGTGAAGTTCCTTAATCTGAACTTTCTTAAATTAAATTCAGGCAGATTTATCAAAGAGCATTATAAGAAAAATATATGGTAATAAAACTAGGCCTGTTATAATGATGTGTTTTAATTTAAAAAATTAAGCTTAATCGAAGTTAATGACGTGTTTTCCTGTGTGGGAAGCATTAATAGTAGCATCACTGTCAGATGCATCACCATCACAGTTATTGCACCTAGTCTCATCACCTCTCTGCCTATCTGTTCTGGTGGCTCCATCATACTCTAGTTCTCTAGTTGCATTTGGTTATTATTTTTAAGTTTTAAAACTAGCTATATATCACCATCTCTTAGAGGAAATCTTTACTAATTAGGCCCTTGGTAGTAATTCATTGCCTAAGAGATTGATATTTTAAAAATTTTAGATAATGGTTTAGTGTAAAAGACATGAGGAGGAGTGTGAAAAAAATTAAAGTAAAGTTACATTGGATTATACTCAAGGTCCTTTTTTTTTTT
>NW_006408531.1:34770729-34774462 GCF_000296735.1 Chrysochloris asiatica | reverse complement strand
GTAAGGATTTACACCCTCGGAAACCCTGTACAGGGTCGCTATGGGTCGGAACCGACTCGACGGCACTTAACAACAACAACAACAACAATGACCGCTGTGATTCACTTGGCCACCACAAAGGTACACTCTGCTTGTTGCTATTGTTAAGTGCCACGGATTCAATTCTAATTCATAGAGGCACTGTATAGGGTTTCCAAGGAGAAGCTGGTGGGTTTGAACTTCTGACCTTGTGACAGACAGCACAACACCTGCTTAGAGGTTCCTGATATCCCCAGAAACAATGATCTTGCTGGTGTTAGATCCCCCATAACAAGGTGGAGTTTTCATGACTCCTGCTGCTTTGAATTACTAGTTTCTGTTTAAAGGCTGAGTTGATTAAATGTTACTATGACAATCTGGATCACAGGTTGTACACCCTAGCTGCAAAGGAAACTGGGTAAATAAGCATCTGGTAGGCTACTTTTCTGAGTCCTGGTGTGGTGCTGTGGGTTAATGTGCTGGACTTCAAGGTCGGTTTAAACCACTAGGTTGGTGGTTCAAGGTCACTAGCCACTCCTCAGAAACCCCAAATAGGGTTGCTATGAATCAAAACTGACTCGAAGACACTTAACAACAAGATCTACTTTTCAAGATCACTAGAACTATTAAGGCAAACTTCTGCAACATATAAAAAGCGTTCAAATGATGGGTGGTTTTTAAAAAAGTACAAATACTCACTACTTGAATATTAAAAGAAAGAAATACAAGAAACACTGCAACATAAGCAAGAAAATTAATATAAGAATATAGTGTTAACACAAGGCAATGAAATGATATTTATTGGACTAAGGAAGATGGTGCTCAAAACAAACAAACAAACAAAAATGAGTATCACAATTCAAAAGAAATAATTATTGTTATTGTTAGGTGCCACCGAATGAGTTCTGACTCAGAGCAACCTTATGCAAAACAAAATGAAACTCTGCACAACATCCTCGCATTTGTTGTTATGTTTGAGCCCATTCTTGCTGCCACTGTGTCGATCCATTTACTTGGAGGTCTTCCTCTTTTTTGCAGACCAGGCATGATATCCTTCACAAGAGAATGGTCCATCCTGGACACATGTTGAAAGTATGAAAAATGAAATCTCATCACTGTCACTTCTAAGGAGCGTTCTGGCTATACTTCTTCCAGGGCAGGTTTGTTTGTTCTTCTAGCAGTCCAAAGTACTTTCGGTATTCTTCACCAACATCATAATTCAAATGTATCAATTTGCTGCTAGTCTTAAAATGCATCAATTCATTGCTTATTCATTGTCCATGCAATTGAAAATACCAAGGTTTGGGTCAGGCACATCTTAGTCCTCTAAGTGACATCTTTCTCGCTAACACTTGAAAGAGGTATTTTGCAGTAGAATTGTTTAATGCAACATCACTTGATTTCTTCGCTGCTGCTTCCCAAAACATCAATCCAACTAAAATGAAGTCTTTTGCAACTTCAATCTTTCCTCTGTTTATCATTATGCAATTTTATTTATTGGTCCAGTTTCAGTCTTGCTCCTCCATTTCTATAAAACACTCTGCTCTTTACCTTTAACATATATTTTTCTCTATTTTTTTAAAGTATTTTTTCTTGTTTTCTGCAAACTTTCATATAGTGTTCTTAATAACACTTACAAAAACTATTATTCCAATAATCATAAAATTTAAAAACAGAGCCCTCATATATAGTTAAGAAACATCTATTGAATATTCTCTGTGTATCCGGTGCTGTATTATACTTTGGATAAACAGACTGTATAAAACTTGGTTATTTTTTCTATCACCTGGCATCTGTATTTCTCGCACATATATTAGTAGCATTACCATTATAATTTTGTAGATGAGAGAGTCACACTTGGAACATATAAGTAATAGGTGCCTAAAGTCCTGTGATCATAAGTCAGGATTCATGACTAAAATACTATCCTCTGCCACAGCATCAAATTTTTAAAGAAAACTTCAACAATGGAACAATTTTATCCTTGTTTGAAAGGATTAAGTCACTGTACATATCCAAAAGTTTTGTGGATCCTAAAATGATAAGGAAGATATTTCATTAGATTGGGTATATATAATAATCAAAATGTTATTATAAAGCCATAAATTTGAATTTATAAAATGGCAATTGCAAATGGAATTCCAAAAATATTTTGGCTACTGGCAACATCCCAAGGTAAGGATATTCTGAAGGATAACTTTCATTTATAATACAAGTTCATTGTTTGATATAGATACATACTTATATATGTATATGATACTCTATTATCTTAAAATTAGTACTTAAAGGATTTTAAAGGGAAAAATCTTATTCCATTATCTATCATCACTAAGTTAAAATAATTCATTTATCATATTAATTTCTAGTACTTAGCCAACCTTTTAATAATGGGATGACAGAGGTTTCAAGTACTATTTTTAATTATAATAGGTTCAACCAGTTTGACTTAAATGTGTTTGTAATTGGGTTAATAAAATATGGGATTGAGAGCGAGCTAGTATCTCAAAACAAGTGTTTCTGATACTTTGATTTGGGCTTTGAGTTAATTTCCTTTATATTGTTTTAGCTGTAATAGAAAGAAACTGTGTTTCCTCCTTTTGTTATTGTTATTGTTAGGTGCCATCGAGTCAGTACCGACTCATAGCAACCCTATGCACAACAGAATGAAACACTGCCTGATCCTGGGCTAACTTCACTATCGTTGCTATGCTTGAGCCCATTGATGCTGCCATGTTGTCAATCCATCTCGCTGGGGGTCTTCCTCTTTTTCTCTGACCTTTCACCTTACCAAATATGATATCCTTCTCCAGCGACTGGTCCCTCCTGACAATATGTCTGAAGTATGAGAGAAGAAGTTTGGCCATCCTGGCCTCCAAGGAGCACTCTGGCTGCACTTATTTTGACACAGATCTGTTGGTTCTTTTGGCAGCCCATGTCACTTTCAACATTCTCCTCCAACACCATAACTCAAAAGCATCAATTCTTCTACAATCTTCCTTATTTACTGTCCAGCTTTTACATGCATATGAGGTTAGTGAAAACTCCATGATTTATGTCAGGTGCACCTTAGTCCTAAAAACCTGTTTATTCTTACTAGTTGCTTACCTTGTCTTTTTTTTTTTTTTTTTTTTTACTTTGCAGAACAGAAATGTATTGTTTCATAGTCCTGGAGGTTAGAAGTCCAAATCAAGGCCATGTGGACTCCTTCTGAGGTGTCTGAGAGAGGAATTGCTCCGTGTCTCCTCCTGCTAGCTTCCATATCTGTCCAATTTTATAAAATACCAATCCAAATAAATTAGTATTAGGGCCTATCCTACTCTGGTATGACCTTGTTTAATTTAACTGATGGTAAAAGAAAAATATCATTTCCTCAAAAAAGCCATATTCACAGGCACAAGCGTTGTAATTTCAACATATCTTTTTAGCGTGTGCAATCCACAATATCATAGTAATTTGAGTGAGCCAAAGACCCAAGGGAATTTCTATCTACAATTTCAACATATCTTTTTAGCGTGTGCAATCCACAATATCATAGTAATTTGAGTGAGCCAAAGACCCAAGGGAATTTCTTTCTACATTGCAAATATATATTTAAAACAACAAAAAAGAGGACTACATGTACCTCCACAGATGGAATATAAAGACGTCAAACTGACCACATCTGTGGGAAAAGATGGTGGAAAAGATCCATATCATCAGCCAAAACAAGACCAGG
>NW_006408531.1:34767758-34770629 GCF_000296735.1 Chrysochloris asiatica | reverse complement strand
TTTTTTCTTAATTTCTTCACTACCCCTAACCTATTCATTCTCTCAGACATTTCTTTTTACCTTTTGATTCACATTGTTGTTGTTGTTATGTGCCATGGAGTTGATTCTGACTTATAGTGAGCCTATACAGGGTTTCCGAGTCTATAAATCCTCATGGGAGCAGAAAGCCTCATCTTTCTCCTGTGGAACACTTGGTAGTTTTGAACTGCTGACCTTGAGGTTCGCAGCCTGATTCGTAACCACTATGCTACCAGAGCACCTTGTTGTTGTTGTTGTTAGGTGCTGTCAAGTCAGTACTCAGTCATAGTGATCTTATGGACAGTAGAACCAAACATTGCCTGGTCCTGCACCAACCTCATAATTGTTGCTATTCTTGAGGCCCATTGTTAGTGTCACTGTGCCAATCCATCTAATTGGGGGTCTTCCTCTTTTACGCTAACCCTACACTTTACCAAGCATGATGTCCTTCTCCAGGACTGGTCCCTCCTAATAATATGTCCAAAGTATGAGAAAAAACGTCTGGCTACCCTGGCTTCTAAGGAGCATTCTGGCTGTACTTCTTCCAACACAAATTAGTTTGTTCTTTTGGCAATCCATGATACTTTTCATATCTCCTCCAACACCATAACTCAAATGCATCAATTGCCCTATGGTCTTCCTTATTCACTGCTAAACTTTCACATGCATAGGAGGTTATTGAAAATACCATGGTTTGGGCAGGCACACATTAGTCCTCCAACTGACATCTTTGCTCCTGAACACTTTAGAGAGGTCTTGTGCCACAGATTTGCCTAATGCAATACGTTGTTTGATTTCTTGACAGCTGCTTCCATGAGTGCTGATGGTTGAACCAAGCAAAATGAACTCTTGGAAAACTTTTATCTTTTCTCCATTTATCTTGATGTTATTTACTAGCCAAATGGTGAGGATTTTTTTCTTCTTTATATTGAGGTACAACATATTGATTCACATAAGATTAAAATATCAGTCATAGTTTCTAAATGTGCATGTGAATTTTTTATTATGAATAATATAGCAAAACAAGCAAACAAAAGTCAAACTAGTTGTTGTTGGTTATGTGTCGTGGAGTCGGTTCCGAGTCACAGCGACCCTGTACAGGGTTCCTGAGGCTGTATAATCTTTATGGGAGCAGAAAGCCTCATCTTTCTCCCATGGAACAGCTGGTAGTTTTGAACTGCTGACCTTAAGGATCGCAGCCCAATTCATAACCACTATGCTACCAGAGCTCCTTCATGGTGATCCCATATGTGTCAGAGTAGAACTGTGCTCTATACATTTTTCATGGCTGTAACCTTTCAGAAGCAGATTACCAAGCTTCTCTTCCGAGGCACCACTACTTGGATCAAAACTTCTAACTTTTCAGTAATCCTGAAGCCTATTTGTGCTACCCAGGGGACTAGAATAATATCATGCATGTCAAAAATTCAAAGGCTGACTTTAATCTTTCTACTGAACTTTGACTTCTGCATCGAGAAATGGAATTTTTAAAATTTCTTGTGCTCAGAAGGTCTCTTTGCTTCAGGTAGCAACATCTATTTCCTTTTGGATATAATCTGCTGCCTTTAAAAAATACAGTTTATTGTGTTTTAGGTGAAACTTTACAGTATAATTTAGGATTCCCTTT
This sequence comes from Chrysochloris asiatica, assembly GCF_000296735.1. Classification (NCBI taxonomy): domain Eukaryota; kingdom Metazoa; phylum Chordata; class Mammalia; order Afrosoricida; family Chrysochloridae; genus Chrysochloris; species Chrysochloris asiatica. The sequence goes on along the minus strand of NW_006408531.1, from coordinate 34,768,984 downwards.
AACAATTTTTGAACAAATTGTTCTGTGACATTGGTTATAATTTTCACAAACTGTCAGCATTTTCATTACTTCCATTCCATTTGTTCTGTTTTAATTTATATAGCTTCCCTTTCTCTCCTTGCTTTCTCATCCTTGGTTTTGGGTTTTTATCTTTGCTTTTGAACAGTTGGTCTCATACAGTTGATTGATTAAGGGAGTACTTGCCTCATAAGTGGTATTGTTCATTTTATAAGATAACCTATTATTTGACAAAGGGAATGTCTGGGAGTGGCTTCAGTTCCAAAATAAAAGAATATCATATGGTGTTTGTCTTGGGAGGTCCTCTAGTCTCTGTCAGTTCAGGAAGTCTGGTCTTTTTTTTTTAGGAATTGTTTTGTTCTACATTTTCCCTCCATTTTATCTAGTACCTTCAATGTGCCCTTGGTTGGAACAGTCAGTAGTGATAAACAGTCAGTAGTGATAAACTTCTTAAAAAAACTTATCTTGTCATTCTTAGAATGATTTTCTGTCCTTCCATATGTGTTTGGACCATCATTTCAAAGAAAATACGCTTCTCTTAATTCTTGTTCAAATTCCCAGACAAATCCCATCTGCTTTATGAACTACTCCAGGTATAGTTCCCACCTATTGCACTCCATCTGTCAGATGTGCATTTATCCATGTCATCTGTGCGGCCTGTTGAGTCTACAGTTAAAGATAGCACCATTGGATTTCTGCATCTCATTTTATGCTAAGTAGAATATGAAATGTTGATTTACAAATAAAATACAGAACCATAGAGCAATGAATAAAATTTCCTAAATTGACTTGGAAGGACATTTCACAGAAAGATTTCCAAAATTGTTTGCAGCATAATTGGCATATGTGTGAAGCTTTTCAAGGTGAATTACTTGGATGTGGCACTCATTTGGATGTTTAATTTTCAGTAAGTTAAACAAAAAAAAAATCTTGATTTTTTGTTATGGTTCATACACGTAAGTACTCTAATAGTAACTATATCAGATAAACTTAGAAATACTTAGTTATTTGAGTAACAAAAGTATCATTGTCATGCAAAATAACTATTATTATAACTGAAAAAACCGTTATTAGAGAAGTGTTCATGTTAAAAAGTTTAAGTTAAATGCAGTCTGCTGGGAGACACTCATAAAACACAGGACATTTGACTAGAGTGGCTAGGCTTTCAACAGTGGTGGTGGTTGTGTGAAACTCTTTGGTAGTTCCAA
>NW_006408531.1:34765905-34766722 GCF_000296735.1 Chrysochloris asiatica | reverse complement strand
ACAAATAATGTGCCGAAATACCATGATTATTATAAGAGGACAATGAAAAATATTAGATTGGGGTGATTATCCAGGACTTTTTGTATGAGAGATTAGAGCTGGAGGGTCAGTGATCTACATGGACTAGAACCCACTGCCACTGAATAGATTCTGACTCATCGGGAACCCATATAGAGTTTCCAAGTGCAGTAACTTGAATTTACTTTATATACTTTTTCTATCCAGTGTCTTCTTTTTTAAAGCTTTTATTGTACATTGAGTAATAGTTTACATGGGAGAACATCAGTTTTGCACTCATCCTATCATATTTTGTATCATTGCAATGATTACAGTCCTCTCCATGCATCACCATTCAACAGTATTTGCTTCTATTCTCTCTGTTTTATTTATTTATTTACTTTTATGTACACAAAAACACTCAGGAATAAATAATCACTTAAACAACCAAAGAGAACATTCTGTAAGCCTGCATCCTGGCTGCCAGCACACAGCCTTTCCCTTTCCCTGAGTCTAGAGTCCTCAGCTGCACTATTTCTTGATGTCATCATCTTTGACTCCATCTCTGGTGTTACTGCTTCTCTGGATAGGAACCTACATTTCGCTCATCCTCTTCTCCCTTGATGGTCCTCTGTTTCTGGAATGTAAGATTAACTGTTGTTGTTGTTGTTGTTGTTAGGTGCCATCGAGTCAGTACCAACCCATAGTGACCTTATTTATGCACAGTAGAATGAAACACTGCCTGATCCTGGGCCAGCCTCACTATTGTTGCCACACTTGAGTCCATCAATGCTGCCACTTGGCCAAACCAACTCATTGG
>NW_006408531.1:34758556-34765443 GCF_000296735.1 Chrysochloris asiatica | reverse complement strand
ATAACAATTACCCACTATTGAATCATAAAAATCTTATCCCCATCTCCTTTCACCAGACCAATCTAGACAAGATGAAAACTATTCAGTGGGGATTGTATCTTTCCCCACAGTTTGAAATTAAACTTGCTCTTGAAAACTTGTAAGCCAGCCACTTTGTGCCTTATAGCCCCCCAATTTTATGTAGCCAATGTCTAAATTGCCCATCCCTATCAACCTTGTGTACAGGGGGGATATGTTTGATCCTTGATGTGAAGACTCCTTCCCTCTTGATTGGTATTTTGAGCTACTACATCATAAGTATAGGTCAAGTTCATCTAATTGTAGCAATTTACACATTTTTTTCTTTATCAACTTTCTTTATCTTTTTCTAGTTGAGTTCTGATTATCAAGCCATCAAAGCTAGGTCAAACGGGTACTCTCTACAAGTTTGGGCATTCTTATGCATCTCCTTTCATTTCCTATCAACTGGATGCTTGTCTCTCAGCTCTAGCCCTCTGTGGCTAGGTCCTTGTCCATGGGCTTATGATTCCTCAGGTCTCACCATACTTTGAATCAATGAGCCCTTTTTCTTCTCTCTTTCATCTCGAGGCTGACAGGAGTCTATGGAATGTGGTCAAGCTCAACCCATATTTCCATTGCTGCCTTTACCCATCTTCCACTTATCAATAGATGAATGTTGCCAGCAAGCTTACATGTCTACTCATGTGTTCCCTTTGAATTTCAGTTTTGGAGGAGGGTTTGTCCTGAAGGGACTTGATTGCTTGTCTTGATGGCTCACCAGCAAACACCTTGCTTGTTCTTACAGTAACCACTCAGAGTGCCATTTTTGTTTATTTTTCCTGCTGGTTTTTCTTTCAAGAAGTATTTTCTGTACCTGTAGCTACTCCAGGCTGGTCTGTGTGTTCTTTCAAGTGGGAATGTTCCATTTAGAAAGTTCTGGATGGGGCTCAGAATTCTACCTAAGGTCCTATACACTGCAAAGGCTCTTCAAGAAGCCTATTTCACTGGGAAAGTTCTAGAAACCCTTTTAGGTATTCCAATCAGTTATAGGCTGAAGATGGGCTTACAAGTTTTCTGTAATCATGTTTCCTGATCTTCCTTTCTATTCCACTCAAATGTCTGTTTTACAATGATAGGTAAGAAAACCAACATTAATAAGATAGTCAAGCATCTTAACATTAGATCCCCTCTTTTACTCATTCAGACTATGCCTAGATCCCTGTATCACAGATCCCTGTTGTTCCAAGATTGAACATATATCACTATTTACTTCTGTCTCATTTAGCCCATGCAAACCTGCTTAAGTGTTCTCATATCTACCTTGTTCTTCCATCCCCTTACCTCTGCTTGTGTATTGCCCTCCCCAACACCCAAAATATGATGTGTCTATCCCCTAACCGGTGCTCAACCATCTCCTCCTTCTCACCCCTGGTAGCCAACAAAGAAAATATTTTTTCCTTTTCTTTTAGTTTTTGTATGGGTATCTTTTCTTAAGCTTCATATTTTTAATGTTTTCATGTTCTACTTGGATTTTCATTTTCTTGGTATGTTGTGAAGCATTAATTTTCTCTGAGGATACCCTATATTCTATTAACTTTTCCCTCCATTTAAAACAGTCTATTTTACTCTGCAATCTACCTGACCTTCTCAACACATGGATCTCTATTCCTATAATGTTACCTTCTTTCACATTGTAATTGTTTTGATCATAGACTGACCTCCCAGATCCTCTGAATTCGTTCTTATAGTTATGTTCTGTTCTGAATTCTACCATCTGTCGATTGAGTTCTGAGTGGTGTTGTCATGTATGTCAATCTCTGGTTGTTGTCTGTTCTTGTTTGTTTTTCAGTCCAAAAAAATCCCTTTAGGATGCTTTGGAGCACTGGGTTGGCTTTGACAAAGTCTCTTAACTTCTGTTATCCTGGAATGTTTTTATTACACCATCGTATTTGATGGACAGCTTTGCTGGGTAGACAATTCTTAGTTGGTAGCTTTTCTCTTTCAGGTTTTTGATATGTCTTCCCCATTGTCTTCTTGCCTGCATGATGTCTGCTTAAAGATGATAACGTAATCTTATTTGCTTGCCTTTATAAGTAACACTTCACTTTTCCCTAGCTGCTTTCAGGATTCTCTCCTTGTCTTTGATTTTGGAGAGCTTAATTATGATCTCACTTTTATCTCTGACAATCTGTCAGACTTCTGTGAAGGGAATGCTCCTTTGGTCCTGATCCTGTTCCATCATGCACTAGATGGCTGCTTTGGCACCTGCTGGAAGCCGCAGATAAAAAAACTCCACCTTTCTTGATTTTGCTACAAATCCCACTAGCAGTAGCCTATTTGATCCTTGTAAATATTCCTTTGTATGTAGTTCAGAGTTCTGGGACAGTTCCCTGAAACTGCTTCATATGGTATTCTGTGTTATCACTCTTGGATGTTTGCACCATGCTTCTCCCTAATCTGCCATTAAGCCCCACCACCCTCTACATTTTGATATTTTTGTTTAATACAGGTTTCTATGTTTTCATTACAATGGTTTTTGACTTACTTTTCTCTATAATTAGCTATAGATTTAAAAAAAAATATTGTAGAATGTACATTGATAAAATGTTTATGAAAACTATATTCACAGAGTAAAGGATAGCAATAAAATTAATACGTGTATGATGCAGGCTAATAAAAACAACTTAGTCAGCATCCAGCAGCCCATATGGTCTTATTAGCTTTTCTCCTGTTCAATGTTCCTAGTGAAGAAGGAAAAAAAAATGTATATGCTACTGCTGACATGTCGACTAGTGGGTACATTTTAGAAGATATATTTGTATTTTAATCAGCATTTGAAAATTGTTTAAATTTTCTCTAGGCAACTATATACCTATTCTATAAGGTTGCTGAGAATGAAAGTCACTAATACAAAGTTTAAAAATAATTAACAACTTTCTGTAGATTTTCTGCCATTTAAAAATACTTGATATGATGTAGTCTTTGTTTCCTCTTTGTTTATTGCCATGTTTTATCTCCTCTTCCACATAAAAAACTATCCCTTATTTTTATTATTGGAAACAAAGGATATTTTTAAGCACGTCAAATCTGTCTATCCACAATTCATCAAGGATTTCATTTTTATATAAGTCATTTACTCTATTCAGAAAATTCATGACATAATCTCCGGTGTTCAGACATGGATTATTCAGTTTGGCAGGAAACACTGTTGGCTTCATGAAAGCTGGTATCTCAATTTATGAAACACTGATAGGAAAGAGAGAAGCCTATGAAGAAGTTCTACTCTGTCGTATAGGATCACTACAAGTCAGAACTGATTCAAAGGCACACAATGACAGCCACAGAACATAGTAAGAAATGGCTTACGTCTGCCTGGAGTATAGAGTTAAAGGGGAATTTCACCTGTAATATTGCCTTTAAGCCTAGGATGCAATAAAAATCCCAAGGAAATTTAATTTTGTTTCAGTACCTTTTACAAAAAATGATACACTTTTGTTTAAACACTAAATCATTATTGTCTCTATCAGAAAAATTACAAAAATACCTTTCTTTATTAGTAGGGACATTAGAATATTGGCAAATCTATTCTTTTCTTTTCTTTTTTAATTTTCTTTTTTATATAATGAGTTAAAAGTCAAGATATGGTAATGAGAGCAAACTATATAGATTAATAAATTTCAAACTTATGTTCTCAAGCCATTAAAACAAGTTTTCAAGGCATAAACTACCAGTGAGGGCATTGCTTGTAGGATGAAGATTTATTCAAATGTTACATTAATTTATATAAGAAATGAAGTTGTTGTAACATCTTCCTTGATTTTTTTTATCTTCACTAGGAAGACAGGTTTAAGTGGTTTAAAAAATGTAGTGAGGATATTAAATGTCATCCTGAAGTAAAAACAGAAAGAGAATATCATAAATACAGTCTGAAACATTATTGAAGAAAATTCATATTTGACTGCCAACAATATCTCCCAATAGACAACCTAACCTCTTTTAAGTCATTTAACAACTTTTCCTCTGGCCACCTTTACTTATTTAAATAATAGGCTCATACTAATAGCCTTTTTCTAGGTCATATAAGAAAAACGTGGCATCAGGATAGGAGGAAGACTCATTAACAACTGCAATATGCAGATAATACAACCTTGCTTGCTGAAAGTGAAGAGGATTTAAAATGCTTACTAATGAAGATCAAAGTCTTTATCAAAGTCTTCTGTATGGGTTGCACTTCAATGTAAAGAAAACCAAAAATACTCACCACTGGACCAATAAATAACATCTATATAAATGGAGAAAAGATTGAAGTTGTCAAAGACTTCATTTTGTTTGGGTGAGCCATCAACACTCACTGAAGCAGCAGTCAAGAAATCAAACGATGCATTGCATTAGGCAAATCTGCTGCATGACATCTCTTTAGCATGTTCAAGAGGAAAGATGCTGGCTGTCTGCTCCTCCCCGTTCAATAGGCAGCCCCAGCTTCTCTTGCAGTATCAGCTGCATCTCTGAGACAGGATGGTGAAGGTCAGAGTCAACAGATTTGGCCTTATTAGGTGCTTGGTCACCGGGGCTTCTGTTAACTCTGGCAAAGTGGAGGTTGTTGCCAACAACGACCCCTTCATTGACCTCAACTACATGGTATATATGTTCCATTATGATTCCATCTATGGCAAGTTCAATGGCACTGTCAAGGCTGAGAACAGGAAGCTTATCATCAGTGGGAAGCCCATCTCTAATTTCCAGGAGTGTGATCCCGCCAACATCAAGTGGGGTGATGCTGGTGCTGAATATGTTACAGAGTCCACTGGTGTCTTCACAACCTTGGAGAAGGCTGGGGCTCACTTGAAGGGTGGTGCCAAAAGGGTAATCATCTCTGCCCCTTCTGCTGATGGCCCCATGCTTGTGATGGACATGAACCATGAGAAGTATGACAACTCCCTTAAGATTGTCAGCAATGCCTCCTGAACCACCAACTGTTTGGCCCCCCGGCCAAGGTCATCCATGACAACTTTGGCATCATGGAGGGGCTCGTGACCACAGTTCATGCCATCACTGCTACCCAGAAGACTATGGATGGACCCTCTGGAAAACTGTGGCATGATGGCCGTGGGACTGCCCAGAACATCATCCCTGCATCTACTGGTGCTGCCAAGGCTGTGGGCAAGGTTATCCCTGAACTGAATGGGAAACTCACTGGTATAGCCTTCCGTGTTCCCACTCCCAATGTGTCTGTTGTGGACCTGACCTGCCGTCTAGAGAAAGCCGCCAAATATGATGATATCAAGAAGGTGGTGAAGCAGGTATCAGATGGACCCCTAAAGGCATCCTGGGTTACACTGAAGATCAGGTCATCTCCTGTGACTTTAACAGTGAGATCCACTCTTCCACCTCTGATGCTGGGGCTGGCATTGCCTTCAATGACCACTTTGTCAAGCTCATTTTGCTGTTTTGACAATGAATTCAGCTACAGAAATAGGGTGGTAGATCTGATGGTCCATAAGACCTCCAAGGAATAAGAGCCCCCTGGACCACCCCCCCCCCAGCAACAGCATCAGAAGAAGAGTGAGACCCTCAGTTGCTGTGAGTCCTTACCCCAACTCTACCCCTATATACACCGAGAAGCTCCCATCCTTACGGTTTCCATCCAGACTCCCTTGAGAAGGGGAGTGGCTTAGAGAGCCCAGTCTTGTCATGTGCCATCAATAAAGTACACTATCCAGCCAAAAAAAAAAAAAAGAAAAAGAAAAAGAAAAAGAAAGATAGATGCTAGTTTGAGGATTACGATGCCTCTGACCCAAACAATGGTATTTTCAGTAAACTCATATGCATGTGAAAGTTGGACAATGAATAAGAAAGACCATAGAAGAATTGATGCATTTGAGCTATGGTGTTGGAGGAGAATATTAAAAGTAACATGGACCACCAAAATAAAAAATTAATGTGTGGGAAGAGGTACAGATGGAATGCTCTCTGGAAGCCAGGATAGCCAGACTTCATCTCTTATACTTTGAACATATTATCAGGAGGGACCAGTCCCTGGAGAAGGATACCATATTTAGTAAAATAGAGATCAGAGAATAAGACGAAGACCGCAATGAGATGGATTGCCATAGTGATGGCACCAATGGGCACAAATGTAGCAACAATTGTGATATTGGTACAGGGCAAGGCAGTGTTTTGTTCTGTTGTACACAGGGTTGCTGGGAGTCAGTGCTGATTTGGTGGCACCTAACTACAATAGCTTTTCTTATATTAGTCTTAGACCTTATGTTTTTATTGCCTACTAGGCTGGCTGTTTGCACCATTCCAATTGGTCATTCAAGAAATATTCAAAATATATGCCACGAACCAAACCTTATTCCAGATTGTTGGGGTATAGTACTTAATGACATAGACAGCGTAGTTACTCTCAAAGAGCATGATCCAGTGTGGAAAGCATCAGCTTATGAGCAATTAAATGAAAAATGAATCAAATGTAATGAGGGAAATCAATACAACCAAGCAAAGTAATCTGAGGAGGAAAGTGGCTAGCTGTGTGACATGACTTTGCAAAATTATGTCTGTAAAGGCTCTCTCTGGAGGAGACACTTAGCTGGGAATTGAGTAGAAGATCCCTCTTCTGTAAGTTTGGGTAGCATATTCTAGACAATGCAACCAGCAAATACAAAGTCCCTAAGGTGGGAATTTTCTTTGACATTTATATACCTCTTCAGTTTCGTCTTTGTTCCATTTACTGTAGCGTATTTTCATTCATTCCCCTGTATGCAAGATGAGAATTTTAGAGCTTTCAAGTTTCCTTTCTATCTTTCTAATTTCAAGTTTAGTCATCTAAATTTTAAATAGTTAACCACATTATGCTCCATAATTAAAACCATGAGCTAATTATA
>NW_006408531.1:34750102-34758257 GCF_000296735.1 Chrysochloris asiatica | reverse complement strand
CATAATTGACTTATCATATACTAGTTTCTTTAAAGCTCGCTATTTAATCAAGCATTCTATTAACTTCCCTGTTCCCTTGTTGTAGTTGTTAGGTGCTATGGATTCAATTCCTATCCATAACAACTCTCTTTGTCCTTGTTTGTTATCCACATCTGTTATATAACCATTATCCCGAGACTTTCTTTCTCTATTTTCTTATTCTATCCACTGTTTACTGAAGTCTGTGTATTTATCTTTGTTATGATTTAGAACAATTTGGATTACAAGTAACAGAAAACCATACCTAAATTATGTAATCATTACAAAAATGATCATCTTACACAAAAGAAGGCCAAAGATGTACTGATTCCAGCTAAACCAAGCTAGAGATATTAAACCAAACTAAGCCAGTTGCTAGTGAGTCAAATCTGATTTATGGCAACCCATGGGTTTCAAAGTAGAGCTGTGCTCTGTAAGTTTTTCAATGGCTGTGACCTTTCAGAAGTAGATCACCAGAACTTCTTCTGCAGAGTCCTGGATTTGAACCACCAACCTTTCAGCTAGTAGGTTTGCACCAGCCTGTTTGCCATAGTAACTCAGGAAATGTTATTTCAGAAGCTCAATGAAAATGTTGTTGTTAAGTGGCATAGAATCAGGTCCAACCCATAGCGATCCTGTACAGGGTTTCTAAGGAGCAGCTGGTGAACTTGAAGCGCAACCGCATGGTTCAAACCAACATTGCAGTCCAACGCATTAACCCACAGTTCCACATAGCAAGCGTGTAATTACTTTCCATTTTTGTCATACTTTTCATTTCAGCATACCATCTTTGTCTAACTGTCTTGCTGATGTCAGGCCAGTAAAAAGTCTGTCACGTAGTCACTGAAATGGAGTGTCATTTTATGTCTCTTTTATTGATGTTGTTGTACATTGTCAAGTCCATTCCAATCATAGCCATTGTGTATGGGTTTGAATTGCTGACCTTGTGGTTAGAAGTCCAGTGCCACCCCAAGGCTCATGTCTTTATATTACTGTTTGTTGTTAAGTGCCGTCGAGTCAATTCTGACCCATAGCGACCCTGTACAGGGTTTCCGAGGAGCAGCTGGTGAGCTTGAACTGCCAACCTTTCAGTTCAAACGGCTTTGCAGTCTGGTGCATTAACCCACAGCGCCACACCAGTATTAACAAAATATTTCCTAGAAGTCGCTCCGTAGACTTCTACTCTTGTCTCATTCCCAAACCAATTATTGGCAAGGTCAGTGCAAATGAGTTGTTTCAACAATCAAAATTTAGCTTTAAGGTGGGAGCTTGAATCCTCATTGTACATTACATAAGAAAGAAGTAGAGAGAGCAGAAGGTAGATGAATGGAGAGACTGACTTTTGAAAAAAAAAAAAAAAAGTCTGTTGTACATTTTCTTGACTGAGACCTTTGTTGTCTGAAGCACATTGCCTTAAGTAGTGCCTGGTGTGGCACTGTAGGATCAGCACTGGACTGTGAACCACAAGGTCAACAGTTCAAATCCACCAGCTTCTCCTCAGAAACCCTATACAGGGTTGCTCTTAACAACAACATGAACAATGTGGAGGTAAATCTTCTGGGCTTTTGTATGTGTAAAACTGTTTAAATTTTACCTTTTAATGATGAATAAGTGACAGGTTGTGGGCTACGAGAATAATAATAATAAAAAAAAACAGCAAAATGTTTTCTCAACACTTTGAAGGAATTATTCTACGTGTTGTAAAAAACATTGAAAGTGGTCAGTTTTATCTCCAGGAAATTTTTATAACTTATTCTTTATTCGTGGTGTACTATAATTTCATAGTGCAATGTTTTAAATCGTTTTTTTATTCACTACTGTACATACCTGAATCCTAGATCTTGTGACCTTCCTCTCTGAGATATTTAGTTTTGTTGCCTAACCACTAATTTCCAAGTCTTTTTAAAATTTTATTTTGTTTATTTTCTCTTCCTAAAATTTCTATTAGTTAGATGTTTGATGGTATAGATTGGTCTTCTAAGGTTTTAATCTTTTACAGTCTGTCATTTCTCTTATTTCCCACCTCTTTTTAATGGTTCTGTTTTCTGGGTTCAGATTCCCATGTATCATCTAATTTTCAGTTTCAATTTTACTTCAGTGATCGTATTTGTTTTTATACAGTCTCTTTTATTTGCTCCACATGGTCTTCTCTCACTGCAGAACATGTTGCCTCCTTTTTGTGGGCACAATATACTGTCCAGTCTATACCACACTTTAAAGAATGTCAACTTTGCTTACTGGTGACTACTCATAGACAGATAATGCCTTTCCTCTTTTATGAATTGGTGAAAAGATGAAGGGAAACTTTAATGAGCCTACTTCCTCTTTTATGAATTGGTGAAAGGATGAAGGGAAACTTTAATGAGCCTACTTTCATGCAACAAATTGATTCTATAGAACTGTACTTTCTAGAGTAGAAAGATAATCTAAGGAAGAGTGGAGATTTTTGTATGCAAGGACTAATGATTTCAGTGGCACATAGGCCTTGGAAACACCACCAGGACATGCCAGTTTCAAAACTACTAGGAAGCTAGATTTGTGTTGGTTATTCTCCCAGTTTCTTTTCTCTTCCTTGTTCGGGGATGCACAATCTTCGCCATCTCCAAATTGGCTACTGTCCTCCCATTGCCCATTCTGAGACCTTCATAAGGTCTTTCTCCCCCAGATTACGTCTATCTTACTTATACTATTAATTCTCCATCAAATGTGCTACTCTATAGTAATAGACATATTAAAATTAATGTTATATCATGTTGAGGTGTAAGTGATTGACGGACCAAAGAGAGTTCTTAAAAATTTAGCATCTTCAATTGGCATAACAGAGGGGGGGAAATTTTTTTGAGAGTCTTCCCATGACGTCTTATTTTCTCTAAACAGAGTCTCAGAAGTTCTGCCTCAGACACATTAAAACAGCAATCAGCACCTTAATGTCTTAATTCTAAAAGCCTTATTATATCAAAAGTGATTTGTAAATGTATTCAGCTGCCATTATTTGACATGAACCATATCCACTATTTTCGTGCAGAAGATATTTCTACCTTATCATGTTTTTCAAGACCCTGGAACAAATGATAGCCAATCTGTGAACAATAAAACATGTGGTAAGGAAAGGACTAGAAGCACTGAAGGTACTCACTTGTCTATGTCAAGAAATTTAGAAGAGAGCTTCCTAGTCAACCAATTGGAAGAGATATATATTTGTGCCCAGTACAAAGAAATGTGACCAAATGCAGAAATTATTGAACTATTATAATTAATACAATAAGCAAGCAAAATTTTGCTGAAGATAATTGGAAAACTGTGGTAGTAGCACATCAACTGCCAGAAATTCAAGGCTGATTCAGAAGGTGACATGGAAGAAGGGCTAGCAGTGCTGATGTCAGATGGATCCTGTCTGAAAGTAATGAATACCAGAAAGATGTTACTTGTGCTTTATTGACTATGTGAAGGTATTTACCTGTCTAGATCATAACACACTATGGATAATATTCTGAAGAACGGGTATTCCAGATCACTTAATTGTGCTCATAAAGGAAGCTATATATACAACAAGAGGAACATGAACAGAATAAGGAGATGCTGAACAGTTTAAAATCAGGAAAATCATGCACCAGAACTGTACTCTTTCAGCATACTTATTCATTCTTTATGATGAGCAAATAATCTGAGAAACTGGATTATATGAAGAAGAACATGGCATCAAGATTGGAGAAAGACTCATTAACAACCAGTGATATGCAGATGACACAACCTTGTTTACTGGAGGTGAAGAAAAGGACTTAAAACACTTACTGATGAAGATCAAAGACCACAGTCTTCAGTTTGGATTTCAACTAAATGTAAAGAAAGATAAACCATTGTATCAATAATAAATGGAGAAAGAGTTCATTTTGCTAGGAACCACATCAACTTTCATGAAATAGCAATCAAGAGACCAGACAACATATTATATTAGAAAAATCTGCTGCAAAAGACCTCTTTAAAGTGTTCAAGAGCAAAGATGGCAGTTTGAGAACTGAGGTGTGTCGGACCCAAACCATGGTATTTTTAGTCACCTGTTATGCACTTGAAAATTAAGCAACGAATAAGGAAGACTGTAGAAGAATTAATGCATTTGAAATTTGATGTTTAAGGAGAGTATTGAAAGTATCAGGCACTGCAAGAACAAACAAATCTGTGTTAGAAGAGGTACAGCCAGAATGATCCTTAAAAGCAAGTATGGCGAGACTTCGTTTCTTGTACTTCAGACATGTTACTAGGAGGGAAAAGTCCCTGGAGAAGGATATCATGCTTGGTGAAATGGAGGGTCAATGAAAAAGAGGAAGAGTCCCAACAAGATGGACAGACACAAGCAGCAACAATGGGCTCAAACACGACAAAAATTGTGAGGATGGCACAGGACCAGGCAGTGTTTCATTCTCAGTGCATAGCATCACTATGAGTCAGAACTGACTCCATGGTATTTAATAAATTATACCTTCTTCTTTCCTCAAAAATCCCTGGGGCCATTTTACCTCCAGCTGAAGTCCTTGTAACTACAGGCTGATGGACATTATTAACTAAACAATAAATGAGTCTTGTACGTGCTATGAGCTGATTACGGCTCTAGGAATGCATCTAGAAGCATATACTTAGTTAACAAATTCATTTACCCAAACAAATTTACAATTTATAGACAACAGCTACACTGAAAGTGAGTTATTGATGTAACCAAAGCTCTGGTAGCATAGTGGTTATGAGTTGGGTTGCTAATCTCAAGGTCAGCAGTTAGAAAGTACCAGCTATTCTGTGGGAGAAAGATGAGGGTTTCTGCTCCTGTAAACATTTACAGCCTTGGAAGCCCTATGCAGGGACACTATGAGTTGGAACCAACTCCACGGCACACCACCACCACCACTACCATAACTTTAAATGCTTAACTCTTTTATATATATATATTACAATATTGTGTGCCTTGAACTATTTTTAGGTAATTTAGCTTACAACAAAAGCAATAAAGCAGTTTAAGTAATTTACTAAACTCCAAATTTAGTATAGTGGGAGAGAAGGCTAATGGTGTTGGGAGTATTTGAGACAGCTGATGACAAACCTGTTGTTGCTAAGTGCCCTCAAGTTAGTTCTGACTTAGCAATGCTGTACAGGGTTTCAGAGGAGCAGCTGGTGGGTTTGAACTGCTAACTTTACAGTTAGAAGTCCAGTGCTTATCCTTTGCCAGAGCAGTGAGATCCTTCAGAAGTAGCAATGGGTAAATGCTGATCAAATTTGTGCCCCTACTACTAATGAAATCTATGTTATTTTCATGAATCTGTGTGCTAAAGTGGTTCATTCCAACAAGCCCAAGTAGTGACTGAACAAATGCCAGCTCCTCCAGTGGCACTTACCGTACACCTGTTCACTTGTGTTCTTTGAGATGATTTATGAGATGAATGTAGACAGTAAACACCTAAAAACTCATCAATAATATCTATTCAAAGTGCAAAGTTTGAGGAAAGGTGGACCTTCTTTCTCTGTAGACAGGTATATAAATTAGAAATTATTTTAATCCAGTACAGAGCAAACTTGTTGAGAATAATACTAAAGTGATTTTCTTCAATGTGGAACAATCTTTTGTTCAGGGGGAAAAAAAAAAAATCATCCCAGGAAAACATAATATTCACGTCTGTCTCTCTATAAACATATTTAATTATACTAATTATGCTAAATTGTGGGGGGCAGGATGTTGAAAAGAGGAATAAATGGTCTAATCTATGCAAGTGTTTCAGAAAGTCATCTCTTTTTTGAGACCAGATAATTCTTTGGGGCTCCTACTTGACTATTGTTAAGTGTTGCAAAGTCAGTTCTCGCTCATAGCGACCCTGTATACAGTTTCTGAGGTGCGCCTGGTGAGTTTGAACTACTGACCTTGCTGTTCAAAATGACATTGTGGTCCAGTGCTTACTTTACAGTGCAATACCAGGACTCCCCAATGTGACTTGCTGTAATTGTTGTTAAGTGCTGTCAAGTCAGTTCTGACTCATATCTACACTGTATAGGGTTTCCAAGGAACAGCTGGTGGGTTTGAACCACTAATCTGTGGTTAGCAGTCCATTACTTATCCTAGAGTGCCAAACCAGGAGTCCATCTGATTAGTAGGAGATAAATAGGTTGATAGGCAATTTGTATGAACTGACATTGTGTTTTCATTCTTCAGAACAAATTTCCCTTTGTATAAAAACATTGATAGATTTTCCCTCACTAGACCTGTCTTAACTTCTTTCCAGGAATCATTATCACAGCTTGTTTACCTGTCCGTAGCAATGTTATTAACTATTGTTCTTAATGATTTTAGGCTGTTTGCTTTTATTCTGTAACTTGATGCCTGGGTTCATCTTGTCAGCTGATTTGCTTCCTCCTGAATTTCCCCATTGCACTGGACCTCAAGGTCAATTTGTACCCAAGGTCGGTGGTTTGAACCCAGCTGCCACTCTTTGGAAACCCTAGACCAGGTTGCTATGAGTTGTAACCAACTAGACAGCACTTAATGACGATGACAAAGTTTGGCATTTACAACAGAGATTCTCCTCAAAGTCACAGCATATACATCAACCCTCTCTTCTGCAAAAACATTAGCTCTTGTCAGAAGAAAAGTTGTGGGTAGAAATTGAACAATGATTGGAATTGAAACAATAATGACAGGAGAGGTGAAGGTGATATGGTGTGGACCCAAGGCCACCAGGGCTGAGAAATTATTATTTTTATTTACTAGTAAATAATAAGTAATTATTATTTACTAATCAAATTACCTCTGCAAGGTAATTTGATTAGTAAATAACAGATCTCAGAATCAAGCCTTGTGAGATTGTTCTGCAATATCTTGATTTGTCTAGGTCTCTCTTGGAATACAGATGAGTATGGGAAGGAATAGCATCATATTTACAACTGTATTCCAAGCTTTAGTTAATGTCTGGAATAGGTTAATAATAGACAAACACTTATTAAACACAATACTGAGTAAAGAATAAAATTCTAACATTAGAAAATCCTTGATCTTTCTTAATACCCTGTCCTTCTTAAAAGTCATACAAAATAGTATGAAAGTACCATTCCCTTGTTACAGGGAATTCCTGTGGTGTGGAAATGCTGATGTAGGGAATGTATGACAGACAACATATGTGCATGAACAAGATCGAGGTGTCCCAGTGGGGTGCAAATGGTTAGCTTGCTTGGAAACTGGAAATTCAAGTCAACCTTCAGACACCTGGTGATCTACTTCCAAAAAATGAGCCATTGAAAACTTTATGGAGCACAGTTTTACTTGGACATCCATAAGGGCACCAGTAGTAGGCATTGACTTTATGGCATTTAGGGATGGTGGTGATACATATTGGAGTGGTAAACTCACTTCCTTCTGATTAGAAAGGAAGAACTTAACAAATAAAATTTCAGTACTTTTAGCTCAGCAGATTTCTGTTTTTAAGAGGTAAAAGCCTTGCACTTTTTGTGATAGAACATCCCTTTCTTCTTGTAAAACTGCCCCATGAGCACAGAGCAAAGACTCTATATAGAGAAGATTTAAACTTATATGGCTTTTAGACACTAAACCGCTCCCTACAATAATGGGAGCACAAAGAGTTCATCTCCAGAGATTTACTACCTTTAGATAAATGATCTTTATTCAGGCTAGATTTAGACTGCCCTGTTTTGTATAGAATTATAGATTTTTCCTAGAGAGTTGTGTCGCCTGTAAGCTTTTAAGACAGTTGTTCACATGAGATTTGAATTAGATACTTTAAGACTACGAGAACGGCTCATATCAACCTGGAAGCATGCCTGAAACAAAGATGCTGAATGAAAATTTTCTTTTTATAAGGATCAGTACAAAGGTAATTCCTATGAAGCAAAGATTAAAAATGTTCCAAATGTCCAACTTTTCTAAACGACTGTACCACTTTACCATCTCTAACCTCAACTCATTCCTTTCTCCTCAGTACTCTCCCTCTGGTCATTCGGTTCAGTAACTTGCTGCAATGTTTCACAGAATTTATGAGCTGCACTTCAGGGTTAGGAGTTTGTTAGGGAAGTAATAGGGTACAATTTGGGATCAAGTACAACTTAGAAGCAGCAAAAACAACTCAAGATATAGTTTGTTTGATTTTTT
>NW_006408531.1:34748215-34748936 GCF_000296735.1 Chrysochloris asiatica | reverse complement strand
CCAACAGGTCTACACCCAGGTTCACAGGAGTCTATTGAATGTGGTAGGGCTTAGCTTGCTGCTTCATTGCTGTTTTTCCCTCACTTCCCCTTATGGGTGACTAGTGTGGTCACCAGTCAGAGCGCATGTCTGCTCGTGTATTCTTATTGAGTCTTAGTCTTGGAAGGATGTTTGCCCTGAGGGGATCTGAACACTTGATTTGATATCTCCTGGGCAAGCAACTTGCTTATATTTGTAGTAGTCAGTCTGACTGCCTACATTGTTTTGTTATTTTTCCTGTCGATCTTTCTTTCAAGAAGTATCTTCTGTTCTTCTAGCCACTCCAGGCTGGTCTGCATGTCCTTTCCAGTGGAAATTTTCCACCTCAGAAGATTCTGGATGGGGTTCAGGATTTCCCCTATGGTCTTATATAATGCAGAAGCTCCACAGGAAGCCTCCTTCACTGGCACATTGTAGCCCTATTTTAGGTATTCCAATCAGTTATGATGGTTCAAGCTTATCACCTGCTCCTTGGAAACCCTATACAGGGTTGTTATAGGTTGGAATTGACTCTACAGCATTTCACAACAACAATAACCAGTTATGGGCAGAAGATTAACTCATAAGCTTTCTATGGTGATATTTCTGGCTATTCCATTCTCTCCCCTCATCTATTTTATAATGGTATGCAAGGGAAACCAAGATTCAAAAGACAGCCAAGCATCTTAACATTGTTTCCCCC
>NW_006408531.1:34740773-34742929 GCF_000296735.1 Chrysochloris asiatica | reverse complement strand
CATGCGTGCCAGTAGAACCCACCAGTGGTGGGGGTGTGGGTGTCCACTTGCTCAGACACCCCCTCTAGCACCAGAATGGAAGTGCACAAACAGTGGGGGTTCAGAACAAAACAAATCTGACAAATTGTTTTTTCCACCTTTGCTCTAAGTTTCCCGTGGCATTTTTCCATGGTGAATCTACTTGCTCCTCTGCTTGGTCTTGCTGTTTGGTCTCGCCTTATTTGTCAGCTACAGTCCACCAAGCCCAGCAGATTCTAAAGTACGAGCTTTCCTACTTCTGCTATAAGTTACACTAGCTATAAGCCTTCAAAATTTAAAAAATATTCCTAGTAATGTGGTTCAGAGTTTTGGCACTCTGCCCTGAACCCACTTTGTCTGGTGTTCTGTGGTATTGCTGACAGAGATCTTCTCTGTACCTCTACACTATCCACCATCAAGCCCCACCTCAACCACCTTATGATGTTACTAAAGTCCTTTTTGATCTGGAATTAGCTCTCTGTTAAGCTCAGTGAGATGTTAAAACAAACCAATCCCCTTCTTGGGTTCCAAACACCTTCTTTGTATGGACTCACAAAGGGTTCCATGAACTTTATTTACATCATTAGCAATGCTGTACAATCTTCTTGGAGAACCACAAGTGTCCAATGCATTTGTAGAAGACTCATGATCATGGACATACAAAAGTTCATGGGCCACAGCAAACAACCTATTGGGAGAGATTAGTGTCCACTTCAAAGAAAGGTAACACAATGAAATGCAGAAATTATCAAACAATAGTATTGGTAGCAAATGCAAGTCAAAAATTTCTGAAAATAATAATAAAACTTTGCATCAGTACTCTATAGGGAACTACTTGAAATTAAAGTCAGATTTAGAAAAGGATGTGGAATAAGGATATCATTGCTGATGTATGATGTATTTTGGCTGAAAGTTGAGATTACCCGAAAGATGTTTATTTGTGCTTGGTGCTGTGGGTTAATGCGCTGGACTGCAAAGTCAGTTTGAACCTCAAGATTGGTCATTCAAGCTCACCATCCATTCCTTGGAAACCCTATACAAGGTCACTATGAGTCAGAACCGACTCAACGGCATTTAACAACCAGAAGATACAACTATTCTTCCCCTGTCTGGAGGAAAGAAGAGTGAATAAAATAGAAGATGCTGTTATTGTTAGGTGCCATTGAAGCACTTCCAACACATACTGATCCTATGCACAATAGAATGAAACACTGCCCAGTCCTGTGCCATACTTACAATTGCTGTTACATTTAAGCCCATTGCTGCTGCCACTGTGTCAATCCATCTTGTTGGGGGTTTCCCTCATTTATGCTGATCCTCCACTTTCCTAAGCATAATGTCCTTTTCCAGGAAATGGTCCCTCCTGATAATATGTCCAAAGTACAAGAGACTAAGTCTCATCATCCTTGTTTATAAAAGCATTTTGGCAGTATTTTTTCTAAGACAGATTTTTTTGTTCTTCTGGCAGTCCATGGTACTTTCAATATTCTTGCTAATACCATAATTCAAATGCATCAGTTCTTTCATGGTGTTCCTCATTTTTTCTCCAACTTTTGCATGGGTATGAGGAGGTTGAAGAGATCATGGATTGGGTCAGGTGCACCTTGGTCCTCACACTGATATCTTTGCTCTTGAACACTTTAAAGAAATCTTTTGCAGCGATTTTCCTGATTCTATATGTCATTTGATTTCTTGACTGCTATTTCTATGAATGTTGGTTTTGGATTCAAGCCAAATGAAGTCTCTGTCAACTTCAATCTTTTCTCCATTTATCATGGTGCTATTTATTGGTCCAATAGTGAGGATTTTTGTTTTCTTTATATTGAGGTTGTAGTCTTTGATCTTCATCACTAAGTGTTTTAAGTCCTCTTCACTTCTAGCAAGCAAGGCTGTATCATCTCCATAGCACAGGTTAATGAGTCTTCCTCAATTCCTGATGTCACATTCTTCTCCACATAATCCAGCTTCTCAGATTATTTGCTTAGCATACAGACCAAATAACTATGATGAAAGGATACAATCCTAGCACACACCTTTCCTACTTTTAAACCATTCAACATTCCCTTATTCTATTTGAATAAACTGCCTCTTTGTTTATGTACAGGTTCCTCATGAAGACAATTAAGTGTTCTGGAATA
>NW_006408531.1:34736296-34739758 GCF_000296735.1 Chrysochloris asiatica | reverse complement strand
CAGTGGTGAGGATTTTTGTTTTCTTTACATTGAGATGCAATCTATACCGAAGGTTGTGCTTTTTGATCTTCATCAGTAAATATTTTAAGTCCTCTTCACTTTCAGCAAGCAAGGTTATATCATCTGCATATCGCAGGTTGTTAATGAGTATTCTTTCAATCCTGATGCCATGTTGTTCTTCATATAACCCAGCTTCTTGGATGTCTTGATATAACCCAGCTCAACATTTCTTAGCATGGATAAATAAGGGCCTTCAGCGTTGCATCAATTTGTTAATTTCAATTTGTATTTAGTCAATTCCTGGAGCCTTGATTTTCGCCAGTGCCTTCAGTGTTGCTTGAACTTCTTTCAATATCATTAGATCTTGAAATGTTAGACTATCAAGTAATTGCTTTTGGTACAGTGACTTCGTATTTCTTCCGTTTTGTTTTGATGCTTCCTACATCGTTCAATATTTTGCCTGCAGAATCTTCAAAATTGCAAGTCAAGGCTTTGATTTTGTTTTTAGTTTTTCATTTTGAGAAATACTGGATGTTTTCTTCCTTTTTGGTTTTCTAACTTCAGGTCTTTGCACATTTCATTATAATACTTTGCTTTATCTGTCTTCTTGAGATGTCCTTTAGAATTTTCTGATCAGCTTTTACTTCCTTACTACTTCCATTTGCTTTAGCTATTCTATTCTCAGAAGCAAGTCTCACAGTCTCCACTGACACCCATTTTGGTCTTTTATTTATTTATTTTTCTGTCTTTTTCTTTCTTCTTGTATGTTCTTTATTTCATCCCTCAATTTTTCTGGTCATTAGTGTCTAATGGATTAAATCTGTTCATGAGATGATCTCTGAATTCAGGTGAGATATATTCAGGGTCATAGATTGAATCAATTAATTCATTGGAGTAATGGACCACATGAAAATTGTTCTCCATAATTCTGAGACCAAAAGAACTAGATGGTGCCAGACTAAAAACTGATCTGAAAGGGATCACATTGCATGGTCCTGGATACAGTGGTATAAAATGTGGAAGAAAACTCAAAATCATAAAAGATATCAGGCTTACTAGTCAGACAGAGACTAATGAAATCCCCAAAAATGTGACTCTTAGTCACCCTTCAGGTCTTGAATTGAACTTATCTCTAAAACTCATTCTTCAATCAAACAACAACAGGTCTATAAGAGGAGCAATGTTAATGAGGTATGCACACCTTAGACTTTATTACCCAATTGAGATCAAAAGGGCAAAACTTATCCAAGGACAAAATTCAGAAAAGTAAGGAAAGACAGAATAGAAGCAGAAAATACAGGGATGGGATACATGATGCTTCATTGTAGACAAGATGAAAACTATTCAGTGGGGATTCTACCTTCCCCCACACACTCTAAAAATTAACTCCCTCTTGAAAACTTGTATTTCAAGTTTTTCAAGTATTTCAAGTTTTTCAAGTATTTCAAGTATTTCAAGTCACTTCGTGCCTTTCTAGTTTCTCATTTTAGATAGCCAATGTCTAAGTTGCCCATCCCTATCAACCCTGTATACAGAGGGGATAGGATTGATCCTTGATGTGAGGACTCCTTCCCTCTCAATTGGTGTTTTGAGCTACTACATCCATATGTACAGGTCAAGTTCATGAAATTTTAGCAATTTACACTTGTTTCCTTTATCAAATTTCTTTTTTATCTTTCTTTAGTTGAGTTCTGCTCATCAAGCCATTGAAGCTAAGTCAAATGGGTACCATCTTCAAGTTTGGGCATTCTTGTAGATCTCCTCTCACTTCATATCAGCTGGATGCTTCACTCTCAGCTCTAGCCCTGCATGACTATGTCCTTGTATCATAAGTCCCCAGGTCTCACCATACTTCATACCAACCAGCCTTTCCTCTTTTCTCTCTCATCTCGAGGTCAACGGGAGTCTATGGAAACGTGGTCGAACTCAACCCATGTCTTCATTGCTGCCTTTCCTGCTCTTCCACTCACCAGTAGACCAACATGGTCCTCAGAAAGCTTACATGCCTGCTCATGTGTTCCCTTTGAGTTTCAGTATTGGAGAGGGGTTTGTCCTGAAGAGACTTGATTGTTTACATTGATGGCTTCCAGTGAAAAATTTGCTTGTTCTTGTAGTAGCCAATCAGGCTGCCTTTTTGTTTTTGATTTTTCCTGCTGGTTTTTCGTTCAAGAAGTATCTTCTGTTCCTCTAGCTCCAGGCCAGTCTGCTTACCCTTTCCTATGGGAATGTCTCAACTCAGAAGGTTCTTCATGGGACTCAGGAGTCCACCTAAGGTCCTATACACTACAAAGGCTCCACAAGAAACCTATTTTACTGGGCAAGTTCTAGAACCCCTTTTAGGTATTTCAATCAGTTATAGACTAAACACAGGCTTATAAACTTTCTGTAATCGTGTTCCCTGATATTATTTTCTATCATACTCAAGTGTCTATTTTGCAGTAGTAGGCAAGAGAAACCAATATTCATAACAGTCAAGCATCTTAACATTATTTCTTCTCTTTTGCCCATTCAGACTACGTCTCAAACCCTGTATCAAGAGCCCTGTTGTTCCGAGGTTGAGCATACATCACAATTTATCTCTGTCCTATTTAGCCCATGCAAACCTGTTGCTGCTCCATGAGGCTTTCTACTCCCGAAAAGATTTACACCCTCGGAAACCCTGTATAGACAGTGTCGCTATGGGTCGGAACCGAATTGACGGCACTTAACAACAACAACAACAAACCTGTCTCAGTGTTCCCTATCTACCTTGTTCTTCCATCCCCCTCCTCCTTCTTGTGTATTCATTTATTCCCACTTTTTGCTTTGTAGTTATCATGCTTTATAAATTGATACCTTACGTTCTCGATTTCCAGATGTGTAGGCCTGTTTTATTTTTGATACTTCTATGTCTGAGTTGATACGGTTATGTGTCTTAATTTCTGGTTGCTGTCACTTTTGGTTTTTTTGTGGAAAGGGCTCAGTTTAGTGTTTCTTATTGGTCTGCTTAATTATTTTTCTCTGACAATATTCAAATTTTTCCACTAAATTTGAGGAACAATTTTGCTGGTTATACAATTTTTGGTTGGAAATTTTTTCTTCCTTTCAGGGTTTGTATATGTTATCCTGTTGTCTTTTTTTCTGTATGGTTTATACCAACAAATCAGGGTTTAGTCTTATTGGTTCTTTTTAGTTGTTGACTTTTAATTTTTCTGAAGCTGCTTTCAGGATTCTTTATTTGCCGTTTGTTTTGGAAAGTTTGATTATGTCTTGGTGATTTTCCTTGGAATCTATCCTATTTAGGGCTTGTTGCACTTTCTTAAACACATGCTTTCTCATCTTTCATGATGTTGTTGTTGTTGTTGTTGTTGTTAGGTGCCATTGAGTTGGTGTCGACCCATAGCAACCATATGCACAGCAGAACCAAACATTGCCCGAACCTGGGCCAAACTCACTACTGTTGCTATGCTTGAGTCCATCAAT
>NW_006408531.1:34717866-34736125 GCF_000296735.1 Chrysochloris asiatica | reverse complement strand
CTCCAAGGAGCATTCTGGCTGCACTTCTTTCAAAACAGATCTATTGGTTCTTTTGGCAGCCTATGGCACTTTCAATATTCTCCTCCAAAACCATAACTCAAAAGCATCAATTCTTCTATGGTCTTCCTTATTCCCTGTCCAGCTTTCATATGCATATGTTAAAGATGTTTTATTCAAATAAATCTGATAATTTTTTCTGTGCTTTTGGGGGTCTTTCTCTATTTTGAAATTCCATTCACATATATGTTATTTCTCTTGATAGTGTCCCACATGATTCTAGATTTTCTTTATTTGTTAAGTCTTTTTAAAATTGTTCCTCTAACACATTTGGTATTTAGATATCTGTCTTTAGTAAGTTTAAAGACTTACTCTGTTTTACATTGATTCAATTCTTTTCCTTTGTTGTTTTAATGCATTATCTTTTTTTCTAATATCAAACTTTTGGATTTCTATTTTCATTTTTGTAAGCTTTCTAATTATCCATTTATTTTATTGATTTGCTCTTGTATTGTTTTTTTTTAATTCTTCTAGATTTTTTTCAGTGATTTTCTTCATTTTGTATGTGGTTTCCTCAAACTGTCCCTCAATAATTGAAGACACCTACATATAATTCCTTTGAGTTCTTTATCAGGTAGTTCCAATAACATTTCTTCTTTCAGAAGTTTCTCTAGTCCTGCATTTTAGTCACTTGTTCTAGCTATCTTGTCCTATTTCTTTGTGTATGATATGAAGTTGTCTGTTAGCACTGAGCTATTGTAGTCTTATTGTATTAATTTGTTTATTGTATGTTGGTGTGCTGCACTATAAATTTTTGTTTTGTTTTGTTTTAATGTATCCAGGCAACAGGATTGGTATGTTATTCTGGGCGTTAGTTTGGCAACACTTGGACATACAACCTCTCTCCAGGTGGATTTAAAAGTGGGTAGCTATGTAGGTCTGAGTCTCTGGAGTCATAGAGAGCAGCTGAAGACAGACTGGGTAAATGTTGAGCATTGTTTGTCTTTAATCCAGTTAGGGCTATAGTTGAGTATGTATGGTTGTTGGCTTCTATCTCTTTGGCTGCTGATCATCAATGCAGGTGTTGGTGCAGTCCAGGGCAAGTGGAACTGGCTAGTTATCTTGTTCCTCCTCCAATTGGAACACAATTTACAATAATTCAAAATGACCACACTGTACCAATTTGCTGTTTATTGCTTCTTGTTCATTATTTTTGTTCAGCCTGTTCCTCCCATCAGCACTTCATCTATGTCTTTGCCTCTTCTTTTGAAGATTCAGGTCCTATAATAATTATCCATATCTGTTTCATTTGATTTCTTGAGTCTTTGTTGAAGACAGTTTGTCTGGTAAGTAAATCTTCCTAGTCCTTCATCTTGGATTTCTCTTTTTAAAGTTATATTTTCTCTCATTGTTTTGGCATCCCATTTGTATGTGTGAATGCATGTACTGGGGACTTCAAAAAATGCATGGAAAATTTCCATTTTTCAACAAAAGTTTTGATACCCCCTCATATGTGAGTGTTCTTTGTATGTCTGTTGGAAACAACAGATAGCCATATTTCTCTGAGAATCCTAACCCAGTGATCTGCTTTTTAAAAGTGGATTTAATCTATTTACATGTATTGGAACTAATGATTATGATTAAGTTAACAATATAACTTTATTTATGCAAGTTATTTAATCTTTCTTAGTATTCATATTTTTTATTTTCTTATGTTTCTATTTCCCTGCCTTCTGATGGATTGTGTCTTTATATTTTCTATATTAGAGTCCTGGTATGGCATTGTAGGATAGGCACTGGACTGCTAATCACATGTTACCAGTTAAAACCCACCAGCCACTCCTCAGAAATCCTCAACAAGATTGATATGAATTGGAACAGACTCAACCGTACTTAACGATAACATATTGTTTTAAAAATTTTATTCTGTTGAATTTTAATGCAGTGTGTCAGACACTGCTCTAGGCACAATAAATGAAAATAATGACCAGGAAAGACACAGATCTATGTTTTCATGGTGTTCACAATCTAGTGGAGGGATGAAAACAACAAGTAAAGTTAGAATAATAGTAACATTCTTATATGATTTCTGGTTTGGCACTGTAGAATAAGTACTAGGCTGTGAACCCCAAGGTTGGCAGTTCAAACCCACCAAAAGCTCCTTGGAAACCCTATGCAGGGTCTCTATGAATCAAAACCAACTTGACAGTACTTAACAACAGCAACAATAAAAAAATCTAAGTTCCAGAAATATATTAATTCATTATTTCAGAACACACCTATCAGGTATGTACTATTATGCCCACTTCATGGATAAAGGAAAATGAAGCTCAGGAAGAATAAATAATTGTCCTAACAACACAGTCAATAAATAGAAAAACCAGAATTCAATTAATATATGCTTTCTCCTGAGCCTGTGTACTTCCCAACTATTAAACAAATGCAGAACCATAGGTAAATACAATAAATAGGACATTACTATGTGAATGTTGCAAAGTAGAGCCATGGGTATAACAACCTGATAAAAAAAGGCCTCACTCAGGGTAATATTTAAGCAAATGCTTGAAGCAGGCAAGAGAATTAGTTCTACGGATACCTGGTGAAAGAAAATTCCAGGTAGATATAAGGGATGAATGAGGAGGTTCCTGTGCCTGGAGCAAAATACACAATCAAAGATTATCAAGAATTGAAGATAGTGAGGAAACAAAAGGCCAGATCATATAGCATCTTGAAGGATAGAGAAAGAACTTCTGTTTTCTTGAAACAAATCCAAACTTATTCGTTTAAGTACTGATAACTGTAATGCGGTATAGTTTTCACATATATTGTGTAGCCCAGAAAGGCTAAAAATATGTACTATATTGAGTCCTGGTGTGACTCTGTAGGATGAGCACTGGGCTGCTAACTACAAGGTTGGCAGTTCAAACACACTAGCCACTTGTTAGAACCCTATTAGTCAGAACTGACTCAATGGCACTTAGCAACATAGCATGTGATGCTTTACAGAGTTTGTTAACCTCTGTTCCAGTCGAAAAATATTTTTATAATAAATAAACATTAAATACACATTGTTTTTATGTCATAGTCAGGTGCATTTAGGTTGGTTTCAACTCATAGTGACCCTGTATACAACATAATGAAATACTGCCCAATCTGTGCAATCCACACAATTATGTTTCAGCCCATTGTTGAAGTCACCGTGTTAGTCCATCTTGTTGAGAGTTTTACTCTTTTTTGATGACTCTCTACTACCAAGCATAATATCCTTTTCCAGGGACTCGTCCCTCCTGATACCATGTACAAAGAATGAGACATTGTTTTAGAGGAAGTTTCGCCATCCTAGTTTCTAAGGAGCATTCTGGCTTTACTTCTAACACAGATTTTTTTTTTTTTTTGTCTGACAAAATGGTACTTTTAATATTCTCCTCCAACACTACAATTCAAATGCATCAGTTTTTATCCAGTCTTCCTTATTTACTGTCCAACATTCACATGTATATGAGGTCACTGAAACTACCATGACTTGAATCAGGTGCAGGTTTACAGAAGCATCATCAGCTTTACATTCAATAGTGCATATGCATTCTGTCTCAGCTCATGGATTGCAGGCCTTATCCCACTTCAACCCTGTTTTTCCATTTTCAGTCCTTTCTCATTCTAAGTCCTTCTGAACTTGGTTAAATGCTGCCCTTTATTTCAAATGGTTGATTATTTCAAAATGTACAAATCCTCAAGCTATATTCATTTTAAGTCTGTTAACTCTAATCCTTTGCTTCTAAATGAAATACATATGTCAAGCATTTAGAAAAAAGTATGATATGAAGTAAAATAAATAATACAAAAATATACACTGGTAATTTATTGCAGGAATAGCTATTAGTTTGCAGGTGGGATGATCACTTCATCTTTTGTGAGTTGTTATTGAACTGTTTCAAGCACCTTAATTAACTTTTTTAAGTGCCTTATTAGCAAAGATCAGTTACACACAGCAATTGCCAGCTCAGTGTACTATTGAACAAGAACTTTCTACTTTATTTGTATGCTTCTTCTGGGGTTTGGTCAATTTTTAAAGCTACGGACAATGATGAATTACAAAGTAATATGGCCAGCATTGCTTGAAACCATGTAGTTCCAAATTGCTTATATTGATGCTGCTTAACACATTTAACTCTTGTTTAAAAAGGAAGTATGTAGAAGAAGTAAAAATAATTTAGGGGAAGATACACACACAAGTGAAGGGCAATGATGTGTGTTCGGAAAAATGCTTTCAATAATGTGTTCTGAGAACAAAAATCTATAGTAGAGTTATGTTAGAGCTAGATGTCACTTCAATTACAGTTTGTCATTGGCTATGAAGAAATGTTAAGGTATCATAAATGCTTCCTGACAATACACAAAATTAAAATCTCTATGTTACACAATGGACACTGCCTTTATTGGTGCCATTTGTCCAATGACTCCACAAACGATGTAAGTGATAACGTTCATAAATGCACAAATTTTTCACAAGAGAGTACGAAAGACTCAAATTTTATTGCAATAGCTGAAATCTGTTAAGCCAATTACTTGGCATAGTGTTCATGTGACTGATACTCCAAGGTCCCTATGAAGGAAGATGGAAGTTGAAATCACAGTTTTCGGGGTAGAAGTTACTAAACTCACTGATTCTTGTGTTACAAATGGCAATCTGTAGTACCTCAAGTCTTCAACTACATTTTACGTACAAATTCATATGTGTATTTGACTGGTTTAAACCCAGTGGTCTCAGTTGGTACATCTTCTCCTTTGCATCTATGTAAAAATATTGCTGTATATAATTTTTGATGCTTGCTGGGAATATTGTTTCTGTTTTTATACTCAGGACATGAATTGTCAGCTCTGGATCAGATGTTCCGATGTTCTGATTTATACAAAAGATTGAGCAGCAGTTCTCTTGGGCATGTAAACTCAACATTTTCTGTAAAAAATGGAGGGATCTATTTTTACCTCAGGAAAAAAGAGACAAAGCATTCTTGTATGGTTAGTTTAAGGGTATATATATAGAGAAATGCTGAGTTTCAGTATACAGGTAATATGAGAAAATGAATGTTTATTGAGATTTGACTACGTGTATAAAACTGTGATACAGACTTTATGATCATTACTACATTTAATCCACCATTCGTCTGTCAGTTTGTCATACTGCGGTGGCATGCATGTTACTGTGATTCTGGGAGTCATGCCACTGGTATTTTAAATATCAGTAGAGTCGCCTATGGAGGACAGGTTTCAGCTGAGCTCCATAGAAGAATTGATGCTATTGAGTTATGGTGTTGGAGGAGAATATTGAAAGTGCCATGGGCTACCAAAAGAACCTATAGATTTGTTTTGGAAGAAGTGCAGCCAGAGTGCTCCTTGGAGGCCAGGATGGACAAACTTTGTCTCTCAGACTTTGGACATATTGTCAGGAGGGACCAGTCACTGGAGAAGGATATCATGTTTGGTAAGGTGGAGAGTCAGAGAAAAAGAGGAAGACCCCCAACGAGATGGATTGTCCAAGTGGCAGCATCGATGGACTCAAGCGTGGCAACAGTAGTGAGTTTGGCCCAGGTTTGGGTAGTATATTGTTCTGCATAAGGTCATTATGGTTGGTACCGACTTGATGGCACCTAACAACAACAGGAAGAAGGAGAGATGGACTATTTCTGAATATTTAGTCCCTCAAAACCTTAATAGTAGAAGTTGAATACTGTCAGAAAGCACCAGAATATTGCATATTAAAACATGATAAAGAGCAAAAGAACATTTTCAGCTACAGTGCCAAAATATGAACTCTTCATGATACTCAAAATACTACTGAGAAAAGCTGTTTCATCAAAGTAGAGTTGACTGTGATAATGTGAATGGAGTAAAGCCTTTGGGACCTTCATTTGCTGCTGGAGCACAATTCAAAATGAAAAACAATAGCTGTAAACATCCATTAATAATCAGAACATGGAATGTACAAAGTATGAATCTAAGAAAGCTGGAATTTGTCAAAAATGAAATGCATAAACATCAATATCCTTGGCATTAGTGAGCTGAAATGGACTGATATTGGCCATTTTGAATATCTACAATCATGTGGTTTACTATTCAGGGAATGACAAATTGAAAAGGAATGGTATCACATTCATCATCAAAAAGAACATTTGAAGGTCTTTCTTGAAGTACAATGCTGTCTCTGAGAGGATAACATCCATATGCCTATAAGGAAGACCAGTTAATACAACTATTATTCTAATTTATTCACCAACTAAAGAAAATGATGATGAAATTGAAGAATTCCACCAACTTCTTCAGTCTGAAATTGATTAAATATGCAATTAAGATGTATTGATAATTCTGGTGATCGGAATGACTTTAGTTGTTGGCACTTAAATTTGAATAAGGTGTCAGGAATTGATAGAATACAGATAGCAGTATTTCAACAGGCTAATGAGGTACTCAATCACCTATGCCAAGAAATTTGGAAGATAGCTACCTGTCCAACTGATGTGAAGAGAACGATATTTGTACCCATTCCAAAGAGAAGTGACCCAATAGAATACAAAATAATCAGATAATGTTATTATTAAATGCAAGTACATTTTTGCTAATGATAATTCAAAAACAGCTGTAACAGTACATTAACAGAGACCGACCAAAGATTCAAGCTGCATTTAGAGGAGGACATGGAATGAGGGAAATAATTGTTGATGTCAGATGGATTGTGGCTGAAAGCACAGAATACCAGAGTTTGCCTGTACTTTATTGACTAAGCAAAGTCTTTTGACTGTGTGGATCTGACAAGCTTTGGACAACATTGCTGAGAATTAGTGTTCTGAATCACTTCCTTGTGCTCATGAGGAACCTGTACATAGACCAAGAGGCAGTTGTTCAAATTGAACAAGGAAACAATAAATGGTTTAAAATTAGGAAGGTTGTGCACCAGGGTACTATTCTTTCACCATACGAATTCATTCTGTTTGCTGAACACATAGTCTGAGAAACTGGATTATATGAAGAAGAATGTAGCATCAGAATTGGAGGAAGACTCATTAACAAGCTATGATATACAGATGATACAACCTTGCTTAATGAAAGGGAAGACTACTTAAAATACTTACTGATTAAGATCAAAGACCACAGCCTTCAGTATGGCTTATATCTCAATGTAAAGAAAAAAAAAAAAAATCCTCACCACTGGACCAATAAAAACATTCATATAAATGGAGAAAATATTGAAGTTGTTAAAGACTTCATTTTGCTTGTATTAGCCATCAACACTCATGGAAGCAGCAGTCAAGAAATCAAATGATGTATTGCATTAGGCAAATCTACTGCACAAGATCTCTTTAAAGTGTTCAAGAGAAAAGATGTCAGTTTGAGGATTAAGATGCACCTGACCCAAGCCATAGTATTTTCAATATACTTGTGAAATCTGAACAGTGATTAAGAAAGAACGTAAAAGAATTGATGCATTTGAGCAATGGTGTTGGAAGAGAATATTAAAAGTACCATGGACTGCCAAACAAACAAAGAAATCTGTGTTGGAAAAAATACAGCCAGAATGCTGTTTAGAATCCACGAAGGCCAGACTTTTTCTTTCATAATTTGGACATACTGTCAGGAGGGACCAGTCCTTGGAGACGGACATCATACTTGGTAAAGTGGAGGGTCAGAGAAAAACAGGAAGACCCTCAATGAGATGGATTGTCACAATGGTAACAGCAATGAGTTTACGTAACAAAGATTGTGAGGTTTTTGCAGGACTGAGCAGTGTTTCATTCTTTTGTGTATAGGGTGGCTGTGAGTTGATACTGACTCAAAGGCACTTAACAATAACAAAAACAATGACATTTAATTAATGCAAGAACTCTTCAGAAAAGTGTTGGTCAGAGATATTAATTACATTCTCTAGTTCACCTAAATACTTTGGTTTGTAAATGTCATGATACTTGACCCATACTGGTTTGAACAATAAGGATTTTCATTGTTAGTAAGTTAAGTGTGAATTTTGTACTTTATTGATAACCCAAATATGTCATATAGGACACAAGTTATTTTGGTCTTTCTGTGGAATCATTTTTAGTGTGAGCTTTATACTAAGACTAGTTTCTTAAATGCTTTTCAGCAACAACTTAGCTATATAATTTCCCATAATGACTTCATGTCTCTCATATTTTGGACATATTGTCAGGAGGGACCAGTCGCTGGACAAGGATATCATGCTTGGTAAGATGGAGGAGTCAGAGAAAAAGAGGAAGACCCCCCAATGAAATGGATTGGCCAAGTGGCAGTATCGATGGACTCAAGCATGGCAGCAATAGTGAGGTTGGCCCAGGATTAGGTAGTGTTTCGTTCTCCTTTGCATAAGGTCACTATGGGTTGGTACCATAGATAGCACTTAACAACAACAACAACAACAAATGACTTCATGTGCAGGGGGAATGAGAGAACTTAGCTCCTGGACACTATCCATAAAAAGCAAGGTAGACTTTCTTTAACTATTCAACCACAGCATCACTCTCCTTGAATTAAATGACCTGAACTCTACTGATATAATCACTGATTAAAGGTATGAGAGATGGCGTTTGGAACATTTGGGCACCATCCCTGAGCTGGTGATGGAGTCAGTTACCTGGAAGACCAGGGGATGAATGGAGTGGGATGGATAAATCAATACAACTGAGCCTGTTAGGAAGGAAGAAGAGGGAGAAAATGAATTGGGTGGTTTCTTAATAAATACACACTATGTTAACTATACTGTATTCAAGCAAGATTGTTTTGATTCTGAACCCATTCTCCTTTAGATATAGCATGCTGCCCAAACCAGATTTAGTTTCCTTAGTAGGAAAATATGGGAGTATCTCTTTAATCACAAAAGAGGATTTATCAATTGTCATCCTTAACTTTCCACAAAAATTCTCCTTCCTCATCTACTTTTCATTTCACAAAACGTGTTCCATATTTGTATTCATAGTTGCTTTTATCTTGTCTACTTAACAGGCATTTCCAAGTAGTTACTTTTCCTTGATTGATTGCTATAGTCATTGTCTGTGTTTGATTTTTAGCACAAGATTCCACAATTATTTTATTGAAGAATGTCTAGGAGTTTACCTAGATTCAGGTAAACCTGATTCCTAAGGAATCAAGATTGTATTTCAGCATCAGAGTCTTAGATATGTTGGTCTATAGCCAACTAGTTTCATTTAAAATATTTTAAAAATTACTTTAGAAATGAATGCTTAATATTTTGAAACAATAATATTAACTGCTATTGTTGTTGTTAGGTGCCATTGAGTCGATACTGACTCATAGTGACCTATTCACAACAGAACTGAACACAGCCATGTCCTGCACCAATCTCACAATTGTTTCCATGTTTGACCTGGTTGCTGCTGCCACTGTGCTAATCCATCTCATTTGGGGCCTTCCTCTTTATTGCAGATGCTTCAGTATTAACTGTTGTTGTTGTTAAGTGCCATCGAGTCGGTTCCGACCCATAGCGATCCTATACAGGGTTTCTGAGGCTGTAAATCTTTACGGGAGCAAAAAGCTTCATCTTTCTCCCATGGAGTGGTTGGTCGTTTCTAACGCTGACCTTAAGGTTCGCAGCCCGATTTATAACCACTACGCTATTAACTAGCACTTATTAACTACTGTATATCAAATACTTTTTTAAGTCCTTTACATATGTTACAGAGTTTAATTCCCTTAACAGATTAATTAAAGTAGGTACAATGTCCATTTTATAGATATAAAAATTAAGGCTCGGAGGTTTTAAACAACTTGGTGCAACTCAATAGGGGATAGAAGAGGGATTCAAACCCAATGGCATAATGGCAGGGTTTACTACCATAACATATGCAAGAGAAGAACAGAAGGGCTCTTATGAGAAAAACCTACCTTAAAGTTGGCCTGCCTTAAGCCATAAAAAATCACTACAATTCACTCTTAACATTGGTTCACAGCATCTTGTGTAGTTACTTGAAGGGATAGGGAACAACTGAGACTGTTAATAATAACCATATTTTGTCTGTCTTGATTTTAACTTATGTTTTTCCCCTAACTGTTCAGTGTAGTATGTTCCTGACTTCCAGACATAAAAATGTGAATTCTGTTGGACTTAAGTAATGAAAAGAAAAATTAGAGACCCTTAAAACTCTAAATATTTCCGCTCTTCTTTTTTAACTTGTTCTTACTTTGATAAAAACTCAATGTGATTAAATGATCAAGAGTGGCCATAATTCTTTTAAGGTGGCAGGAAGAAAGTGATCCACTTCCTAAAAAGGATGGAAAACCTTATGGATCATAAAGAATATTGTTCAACTTACTTGCGTGGACACACCATCCTGAGGAATCAATTACTAAAGGGTTACATTATGTTTGACCAAATGGAGGCTTGTCAAGAGTTTGAGAGACCCTTACTGAGATGAATTGGTACAAAAGCCACAAAAAGGACTTCAACTTACTGGTGATCATGTAGGATCGGGCAACATTTTGTTCAGTTGTACAGAAGGTCAACATGAGTTGGAGCGGACTTAATGGCAGCTATCTGACTGTCCGTCCGTCCATCCGTCCATCCATCCATCCATCATCTATCTATCTATCTATCTATCATCTATCTATCTATCTATCTATCTATCTATCTATCTATCTACCTACCTACCTACCTACCATGTTGAGTGAAAAATTATCCACATTCTGACTGTAGAATTTATTTTAATCAACTTTTAGAAAAGACAAATATATCACTTTTGACACAATATCTTTGATTTTCAATACACTTTGACCATCTGTCAAAAAGCTTTCATATTCCCTTATTTTGAAAAGTTTTAGGCTGAGCTACGAGCCACAAATGCACTGCTGTCTTCACTTCTTCATCAAAGGTGAATTTTTGTCCTCAAAGGACTGCTTTCAAGGGACCAAACTGGTGAAAGTCTAATGGAACAAGATCAAAACTATAGGGAGAATGCTTTAACACCTCAAGATGATGTTTTTGCAGAATGTCAACAATGTGAGTGGAGGTATGCTTACATGCATTGTCATGCAAGGTCACAATGTCCTTGGATAGCAATCCTCTGTATTTAACCAGAGTATCTGGTGTGGTGCTATGGGCTAATGCGTCAGGTTGCAAAGTTATTTGAACTGCAAGGTTGGCAGTTCAAGCTCACCAGCTGCTTCTTGATCGCTATGGGTCAGAATCGACTCGAGAGCACTTAACAACAACAACAACAACTCACAGTAATACACTGTTGATTATTGAACATTTTTCCGGGTGGTGTTCCAATACTGGCCCTTTAGAATCCCAGAAAACTGTAAGCATCAATTTTTCCACCTAATGGTTGGCTTTTGAATTTTTTCTTGGTTGGTAGTGGAGGAAGGTTCCAATCCATACTCTGCTGTTTACTCTCAGACTCATAGTGATAAATCTTGGCTCATCACTAGTAATGATTTTTTTTAAAGGTTTACCTTCCTTTGTGTACCAGTCCAAATTTGGTTCGCAGATGTCCAAATGCTTCTGTTGATGCTCTTCCCTGAGTTGTTTTGGTACCCAGCCCACACCAACTTTTTGAAACCCAAGTCTGTTGTGGGTTATTTCATAGGCAGAGTCATGGCTGATTTGCAAGTGATTTGCCACATAATCTATTGTCACTCATTTATTTGACAGAATCATTTCACACGCATGCTCAGTGCTGTTATCAGCTGTGATGTTGACAGGCATTTTAATATAACCAGAGTGCAGATAATTTTGACTAACCCTCCTATCTATCTATCTATCTATCTATCTATCTATCTATCTATCTATCTATCATCTGTTCTCCATATATCTGTCTAGCTTCTCTACAGAGAATGTTCCATCTGTGTCTCCCAAGGAGAACTTGGACAAATGTCTTGATTGACCAAGGCTAGCAAATACTCAAAAGAACCTTTAGTCTTTTATATTAAGTATAATTCTGGCATCCTAGTGAGTAGGAGTAAGCCTGACATTTAACATCATCATTTTTACATGTCTAGGAAAAAGCATTTCTTTTCCTTCACAGGTGATATGCTGAGGGCTGTCACACCTACACTGTGTGCATTCACAAAGACTATGTCTTCTTTCTCCTGTAATGCTTCTCTTCTCTGCATTACCATATAAGGGCCCAAAGTAAAGTCGTTATACAACATAATGATTTTAAAGGGTAAACTAGTCACTATTTTCCTTAATACTATATTAAGAACATGGGAACACTGAATGTTTTAAAATTAAGAAAGGTATGCGACAAGGTTGTATTCTTTCACCATACTTATTCAACCTGTATGCTAAGCAAATAATCCGAAAAGCTGGGTTCTATGAAGAAAAACGTGGTATCAGGATTGGAGGAAGACTCATTAACAACCTGCAATATGCAGATGATATAACCTTGCTTGCTGAAAGTGAAGAGAACTGAAAACATTTACTGATGAAGATCAAAGAGCACAGCCTTCAGTATGGATTACATCTCAATGTCAAGAAAACAAAAATCCTCACCACTGGACCAATAAACAGTATTCTAAACAATGGAGAAAAGATTGAAGTTGTCAAGGACTCCATTCTTCTTGGATCAACTATCAACACTCACGGAAGAGCAGTCAAGAGATCAGATGACGTATTTCATTAGGCAAATCTGCTGCACAAGACCTTTTTAAAGTGTTGAAGAGCAAAGATGTCAGCTTGAGGACTAAGGTGCCCCTGACTCAAGACATGGTATTTTCAATAACCTCATAGGCATGTGAAAGCTGGACGGTGAATAAGGGAGACCATAGAAGAATTGATGCCTTTGAGTTGTGGTGTTGGAGGAGAATACTAAAAGTGCCATGGGGCTGCCAAAAGAACCAATAGATCTGTTTTGGAAGAAATGCAGCCAGAGTGCTCCTTAGAGGCCAAGATAGTCAAACTTCCACTCTCATACTTTGGACATATTGTCAGGAGGGAACAGTTGCTGGAGAAGGATATCATGTTTGGTAAATGGAGGGTCAGAGAAAAAGAGGAAGACCCCCCCCCCAACAAGATGGATTGGCCAGGTGGCAGCATCGATGGACTCAAGTGTGGCAACAGTAGTGAGTTTGGCCCAGAATCGGACATTGTTTCGTTCTGTTGTGTATGAGTCGGTGCTGACTAGATGGCACCTAATAACAAACAACATATTAAATTTATTTCTGTTATTAAATGTTTAAAATAGTCTTTCTTTTTTAAAATCTAAAACTTAAATTACATTATGAGAAGAAATTTTAATATTTTGTTTTTAGGAATAAATATTCCTTGCACCATTGCTTTGTTTGGTTAACCCAGAGAAGAATTTGAATACACAGTAAACAGTTTTGAACAGTGAAGGCTTTGTTTACTGAAAAGGAGTGAGTTTAAGCAGAATTTCCAGTTTCTAAGCTCTGATAGTTATAATCTTGGACATCCTCCAGAATTACTCTGTTGTCAGCATCAGTTGAAGCATTTACTTTAATAATTTACCAGGTGTGCTCCCAAGTGAGTGTTTAAAAATCCTCTTTATTTTCCTTATCAGAATTTTTAAAAACACAAAATTAGAGAGAATAATAAAGCAAAACACCATATTAAATTACATATTTTCATTGATCATCAACTTTTTGTCAATTAATTTTTTTTTCTACCAAGCTCGTGTTTCTTAGTGGTATATTTTAAAGTAGATTCAGACATTGTACCATTCCACCTATTAGTAATTTTGCTTGCATGCAGCTCGTCTTTTAAAAGATGAAGAATATTTGTTTAAAGGATAAGAATTATGGAAGAAAAACACTCAAATAAATATAATAATCATAGTTATCCACTAAAATCCCAGGAGGATATGCCTGTGTAGTAGAGTGGAAAGAAG
The DNA here is from genome assembly GCF_000296735.1 of Chrysochloris asiatica. Classification (NCBI taxonomy): domain Eukaryota; kingdom Metazoa; phylum Chordata; class Mammalia; order Afrosoricida; family Chrysochloridae; genus Chrysochloris; species Chrysochloris asiatica. The sequence goes on along the minus strand of NW_006408531.1, from coordinate 34,722,257 downwards.
CCTCAGTAAGCTTGAGCTACAAATCCAGATCCAGGTACATCTTAGCATTTTCATTATGCACTTCACCCTCTGTGTTCTCAGTTTCATCAAATCTAATATGGGAATAAAATATATCTTTTACCTCAGATACAAATACTGGGTTATTATAAGTATCAAATATGTAAAGGATCAAAGTTGTTTTATATATTTTAAAGGAGTCCTGTTGTGACACTGTAGGATAAACACTGAACTGCTAACAGCAAGGTCAGCAGTTCAAAGTCACCAGCCACTCCTCAGAAACCCAATACAGAGCCCATGTGAGTTGGAACAGACTCGATGGCACTTAATAACAACCGCAACAAAGTGTCTGTAACTGTAAAATATTAAAATATCTTTTTAAAAATGCCTTCTATAGAGACTTGAGCATGGTAAGGACATGTATTAAGTGTAAGAACAATTATGTAAAAAGTGATATAAATGTATTATCAGTAGTAAACTGCACAAAAGTACAAGTTTGAGTTATTTATACAAATATTTTGTTCAACTTACTTTGAAAAGGCAGTCATTGAGAAATGACAATTTAATAGATGTATATATGTAAATATGTGTATATACATATAAGTATATCTTTACACAATTTAGTCTTTTGTAAAAAAATAAAAATAAAAATAACCATTTAATGAAATGACATTTTCACTTTTAACCAGAATGCTTTATTATTATGTAGTAATAGCAAGAAAAATGTTATGTTTGGCACACTAAAATGTACATTAAATGTCAAATCTTTGCAATCTAACATTCTACCTCTATGTTCAGGGCACACTGCTGCCTAGCACGTTGACTGCATGGATTACCTCACACGGACATGTGATTCTCCTCACTCATGCCAAATGGGGCTGATGATCCCCAGGAATCTGGAAGATTAGGTCAGATAGGCTACCTACTCAAGTCCTCAAAACTGGAGGCCAGACAGAAGCTAGCTTGGCTAGTCAAGAAAAGGAACACAATGTGACACACATCAGTAAGATTGTTCCCCAGGACCTGAGTCAAGGGACTTTTAAGGCAATGACTGCTATTTGATTGGATTGTTAGGATGACTCAGCACAAGAATCAGTTTTCTGTGAATCCTCAGTTGGAAAGAGGTGGGGAGCACAAAGATTATGCTTTAACCATATCTTGGGCATTGATGAAGGTGTGTTGCCAGCCTGGTAATGTCAAAGGGTCAGGCCAAGGACACACTGGTTGTTACTGACAGCTTCCAATTTTCCTAGATTCACACTTTGTATGCTTCATGTTCCAGTTATTAATGGATGTTTGCAGTTGTTTCTCCTTATTTTGAATTGTGCCCTCTCAGCAAGTGAAGGTTCCAGAAGCTTTACTACAGTCATGTCATCACGGTCAACTCTACTTTGAGGAAGCAGCTCATTCCCATTTATGTTTTGTGTGACTCCCAGCCTAAGGGGATCTTTTTCTGGCACTATATCTGACAATATTCTGGTGCTTTTCATGTTTTAATTTTGCAACACAGTCTCTGACAGTGTTCCATTACTGTTCATTAAGTTGTCAGTGGCTAAACATTTAAACGTGGTATGCGTCTCCTTCTTCCTAAACTGTCTTCGTCTAGAAGCTCCATTGAAATGTGTCCACCATGGGTGACACTGCTTGCATTTAAAATACCAGTGGCATAGCTTCCAGCATCACAGCAACATGCAAACCACCACAATATGACAAACTGACAGACTAATGATGGGGTGTATGGCTAAAAGACCCATATTAAGTAATTAATGTCACTGCAGCAAGAAATGATGATTTCCCTCAAATAGCTAAAACATAACCAGAAGCTCATCTGGAACTGGTTAAGTTAAACTTTGTTCAATTAGCTAAAAAATTGTCAAATTTTTTCTCCTTGGAGATTTTTTTTTTTTTTTTTTCAATACACACTGCCTTCTAAGAGCTGTCAATCTTGTTATAAATAAGATAAACATAGTAAAAAGTCCTACTGATAGACAGAATAAAGCAAGTACTTTAATAGAACTACAAATAAGAACAGAGGAAGGAGCAATTAAATCCAGAGGAAAGGAAGAGAAGAAAAGACACATAATATTGAACTAATAGGTTGCAGTTTATCTCCTGAGAAAATCAAATGTAAGGTAATATCTTTTCTTACCCTTAGAGACCAATTTTTTTTTTTTGATCTTTTTTAAAACAATCATATGAAACAATAAGCATGAAGTCTTAAAGAAACTAACAGAGCTTCATCCTTTATTTTTTATATCCACAGATCCAGAAGCAGTTTAACAATATGTTTGGTCTTTCTAATTACCAATGGAAAAAGAAAAAAAAAAAAAAATGAGAAGAGATAATAGTAGAAGAAGGTTATAGAAAGCAAGTATTCCTAATGCATTCTATAACATTATGGAATTAAATGGTTCTGTGGGGAAAAAATAAATGGAATGATAGTATGAGTTTTAGTCAGAGCAGCTACTCTTAAAATTTGGATGAGGTTTACTGAATTCACATTGCCCAAAGAACTACTTTGGGTACCCGGTGGTTGCTTGTTTTTATTGTCACTGTAATGCTCAATTGTCTGTATAAACCATAAAAGGTTTACACCATCTAATAAATAGAGTTGATGAGATTTAAGGTCTCCACTCTCACCATTCTGATGCTCTGTAACAAAAAGTGTGCAATTTGGAAATGTATTTTTTTCTTTTTTAAAAATGCCTTTGGAGATCTTCAGAGTGAATGGACCAGAATTTGGAGGACACATTTTGACATTCTCATTGTGTGACGGGACAGTAAGAGATCTATCAACACCGGACACCTGAAAGACATAGATTTTATGTTTTCACATAAAAAATGCATACCACCTGGCTATTGTGTGAGAAAGAACCTCCCTTGCCTTTTATCCAGATACTTTTTTTTCTAATGTCAAGTTTCTTACTCTGCAGATAAGCAAGACATAGATCTTCCTGAAACTCATACTGCACAGCGTTTCCTCCTCAGACTATTGGACAACTGGATGGAGTAGATCTATGAAGGCCTGCACTGGAGTTTCCTTGGCTAGACCTTTTTGGAGAGTTGCTTCAGCTTTCTTCCTCCACTACAGCACTTATGTGCCATTCAGAACAGATCACTCTCCTTAACCATCTTCATAGCCTCATTCTCCAAGACAGTGAGGGAAAGATCATGCTTATTATACAGATAGAGGACATTGATTTCCATTCAGTGTGAGTCATGTTTGCTTTAATTGGTACATAATCAATGTCCATTCTGCTAAGATAGTCAGTGTACTCTTTTGATGAATTGCTTTTAATTTTGTTCTGACAGTTTGTGGATAGATTCTCAAAGGTGATATTACCTTGTTCATCTAAATCTGGAAATTCTAGGTCTAAAGTCTGATAGTAACATACTGACATTAAATTATATTCAATTGAAGAAGCATATAATACTAACATTTTGAATTCTCAGTGCCAGCTTCCGCATTGCTATAAAGTCAGAAAAAAAAAAATTCAATTGATAAGTGAATTTCTTTGATAAGTTGAAACCTAGTGATTAAAACAGAATGACTAGGAGTTGATTTAAGAGTGGGTTTCAAGACACCATTTATAATACAAAAAACTGTTGTCCTCTTCAATTTTATTTAAGCATTAACTTTTTCACTTGGTAGAAAAGTTATATAAGCGAGCATATGTCACAGGAGAATAGGAAATCTTGATGGTTTATAACCGAAGGAAAACTACTGCCACCAGCTGTTTTCTGATGCATAGTAACCCTAAGCGACAGTGTAGAACCACCCTATAGGATTTCCAAGTCTGTAAATCTTTGTGAAAGTAGACTGCTGCATCCTTATCCTAGAAAGCAACTGGTAGATTCAAACTGTTGACCTAGTAACAACAACTTTCACCACTGTGCAACCAGAGCTCCTGATGGTTTATAAAGACATATATATATATACATATGGCAGTGGTGGTTGTGTGCTGAAGAATTGCTCCAACTCATAGTGACCCTGTGCAGTTTCAAAGCCTGTAAATATTTAGAGGAGAAGAAAGTCTACTGTTCCTTCTGTGGAACTGCTGGTAGATATGAACTGATGACCTAGCAGTTAGCAGCCTAACTCATAACCCACTATGCCACCAGGCCTCTTTATATATGTGTGTGTTGTTGTTGCTGTTGTTTAGTGCTGTTGAGTCAGTTCTGACTCACAGCAACCCTATATAGGGTTTCTAAGGAGTGGTTCTCTCTCTTGTGGAGGGCCTGGAGGATTTGAGCTGCTGACCGCGAGGTTCGCAACCAGTTTTGTTTGTTTGTTTGTTTGTTTTTTTAACCACTACACTACCAGGACTTCCTTGAAGATGGTGGATCGGGTGAATGTGTAGTGAGGAGCTCGGTCAACAACAACACGGAATACC
>NW_006408531.1:34688821-34691098 GCF_000296735.1 Chrysochloris asiatica | reverse complement strand
TACCTACTTTTCATTTAACCACTCAGTGCTTAACCAGTGCCACAAGGGCTCCTTGACTTAGGCCATGCAAAGTTAATTTTTATCTAAGTCAGGAAGTCTGTGAATTGGAGTCCAAAATAAATCTTGTATCATAAGCTTTGAATGATTCTCCTAATTTTATATCATTTCTTTATATTTAATGTCTAATAGATTTTATGCTCAAACATTATTTCTGTTCAGGTAAAGTCTCTTAGGCTGAAAAGTGTCTTCCTTAAGAATTAAATAGGTTATTTATTAGGAAGATTATGCTGCTTATGTGAGATAGAAGGAGAATAAGATGAGCCATTATTCCCAAGGAACATCACTAGATATTAAACTTATCGATACCCCTGCATGTTTTACTCCTCATTTATCCAATAATTTAAATCCTACTCACAGCAAGATTGCTTTGTCATTGGCATACAGCTTATAATTACATGTTAAATATTTGGTGTAGCATAGAGATGATCCACAATTTAAACTTTTTTCTTAAATCTTTTCCCAATTGTATGTCACCACAGCCTTCATTATTTTTTAGAATACCAATTGTTGTTGTTAAGTGCCATCAAGTCAGTTCCGATCCACAGTGACCCCTGTGTAGAGGATTGGCTGGTGAGCTTGAACTGCTGACATTGTGGTTCAAATTGACATTGCAGCCCAGTGCATTAACCCACAGTACTACACTGGGATTCCCTAGATACCAATAGGCTTTGTTTTTTTCAAGTGCTGTTACAAATGGAAGGAGCCCTGGTGATACTGTGGGTTACATGTTGGGCTGCTCACTACAAGGTCAGCATTTCAAACCCATCAGTCTCTCCACTGAGCAACATGAGGTTTCTGTTCCTCTAAAGATTTACAGCTTCAGATACTTGGTTAATGCTCTGGACTGCAAGGTCAATTTGAACCACAAGGTCGATGGTTCAAGATCATCAGCCACTCCTTGTAAATGCTATACAGGGTCGCTATGAGTAGGAGTGACTCAATGTCACTTAACAACATGAATGAGACTCTAATCAGTGTCAGCGGTTTTACCCCATTCCTCTTCTTTCCTGCAAAAGACAATTGCAATCCTGAGTAACAGCATACCGCTGCTCTAGAACTAAGCAGTAGTGGTTGTGGTGATGGGGAGCACCCCGAACTCCTTTGACTTGCCTCTGTTGGCATGGCAGCACGAAGCCCAGCTTTATGACTGAGGGTAACGATGCTCAGCAACTTGAGCACCTCCTACTCTGCCATTCTCCCAAACACAGCTCCCCCACCCCCCATCCCAACTGTCTTCTCAGTGCCTTGGTCTCCATGGTCAAGCCTGTTTGAGATTGCTGTTGTTGTTAAGTGCCATCGATTTGGTTCCAATTCATAGTGAATTGAACTAAGTTCATATACATTATAAACCCTGCATAGGGTTTCCGAGGAGCAGCTGGTGAGCTTGAACTGACGACTTTGCAGTTCAAACGGCTTTGCAGTCTTGCTTATGAACCCACAGCCCCACACCAGGATTCCTGGTTAAGACTACTTCCTCTCAATTAGACGTGTCCTGGAATTAGCCTTAGTAACAGGTAGTTGGAGCCACCTGGGAAGGAAGTCTTCTGACTGGGAACTGCGGGAGGGGTTTAGAGCCAAGTCTTTGCTTTGCTTATCTGGGAGGGCCAGAGAGGAAACAGTTTTGGTCCAAATATCACAGATTCTTTCCCCTTTTTTAAAAAAACCAAATATTTCAAGATTTTCTTAAGTAAGTGTTTCTTCATTTGTTGTATGTCTTTAGGACCATTTCTAGAGGCTTTAAATGTTTTATTTCTTAATAGCTTTCATCCGTTTGAAATTGAAGTCATGACAGAAATTTGGCATTTTAAGATAACCTGCTTGGTCATAATGATATTTGAATTTGAGACTCTTGATTTATACTTTATGTTAGTTTTGATTGATTTTGAAAACTGGAAAACAGGCGGGTATATTCAGATGCAACCATTGCTGGATTTAGCTTTGAGACACTGAGTTAATGGGAAAGTAAAGCAGCGCTGGCAAAGCTAAAGAGAAACTGTCACTAATAGTACTATTATCAAGGATGTCTAATGATTCACACACTGAAACTTGGTAAGCGTTCCTTCAGTTGATGAAGTTACAGTCAGAGAGCCAACATTCTTTGTGAGGTGGTCACTTGTGAAATGTGTTACATGCAATATCTTATCACTAAGCCTTAATGTAAAGGAATCCTTGTGGTACAGTAAGTTTAGCATCGGACTGCTAATAAAAATGTTGGTG
>NW_006408531.1:34679410-34688596 GCF_000296735.1 Chrysochloris asiatica | reverse complement strand
GTTTTTGAAGCCTCCTTGTATTCTGATAACTCAAATTTCTTTTCTGACATACTTTTCTGAATTGAAGAATATGAGTATAGGAAGCTTTCTCAAGATTGCACAAAACCCAGACACTGATCTTTATTTATGGGTTAATATGTCAGGGCTCTGGTGTGGTGTTGTAGGATAATCACTGGACTACTAACTACAAGGCCAATGGTTCAAACCTACCAGTTGCTCCTTGGAAACCCTATACAGGGTCACTATGAGTCAGAACTGAATCAATGGCAATTAACAACAATAGCAAAAGAACATGTGTGCTGCCATCTAAAACGGGTTGAGAGAATATGTTTTGGATAGTTAAGAAAAAATAGCTCCTAAAGAGATGCTAAAGAGATACCTTTTTGACTATAGAATCGATCACAGTATCATAAGCTATAGTCATTATCCCAAAAGACTCTGCTTGAATGTATGCATCTCTGCCCTTTTGTACTATAGTACAGAAGTACTGAAACTATAAAACTGAGGCTTAAGAGAGCAAATCTCTAATAGATCAGATAATTTACAAAGCACTGGACTGGTTACTAACAGCAAGTTTGGCAGTTCTAACTCACCACACACTCCTTAGCAACCTGACTTGATAGCACTTAACAACAACAATGTATTCCATAGTGGCCAACTGAAAATTAATCAGTAAGTGCAGGTGATTAGTACATCATAGTTTGTTGTTGTTGTTAGGTGCCATTGAGTCAGTACCAACTCATAGTGACCTTAGGCACAATAGAACCAAATACTGCCCAACCCTGCATCACCCTCATAATCATTGCTATGCTTGAGTCCACTGCTGCTGCCACTAGGCTAATCCATCTCATTGAGAGTCATACTATTTTTCGCTGACCCTCCATTTTACTAAGCATGATGTCCTTCTGCAGGAACTGGTCCCTCATTATAATAGGTCTGACGTATGAGAGACGAAGTCTGACCATCCTGGATTCTAATGAGCATTCTGACTGAATTGGTGCCCACAAAACATTTGATAGAAGAACAAATGAACTAGTAAAGGACTGAAATTTCACTTGTACCTTTAAGCAACATTTTCTTTAGACTCCATGTGATCAATGCATAGCTTGGCAGAATGATTTGTTCAAGTGTCCTTGAACCATTAAGAATATAATTTTAATAATCCATTAGTGGATATCCAGGTTAATCAGTCTCATGGTACTCTTCTACTATAAAATCTTCTTTAGTAAACCAGAAGATATACAGTTTGTGAAAGCCAACGGAGCTCCAGCTAGGAAGTGTACCAATGGAACTCTAAATGGACATACTTGTAAAGAAAGACTTAACTCAAATACAAAGGGAATCATGGACCCCTGGCTTGGTGCTGTAGGATAAGCACTGGGCCACAAACCACAGGTTGGTAGTTCAAACTTACCAGACACTTCTTTGAAATCCTATACAGAGTATCTATGAGTCGGTACAAAATCGACGGTATAGAAGAACAACAATATTCAGAGCAGCAGCAGCAAATGGAATCATAGAAAGCCAATTTATAATTCATTGAGCCACATGTCAAAAACAACTGCTCTCAACAATTTAAAAGATTTTATTTGTGTGCTATGTGCACCATTTGAATCTGACAACCACATGGTTTACTATGCTGGGAATGACAAACTGAAGAGGAATGGTGTTGCATTCATTGCCAAAAAGAACATATCCAGATCAGTCATGAGGTACAATGCTGTCTGTGATAGGATAATATCCATGCGCCTATAAGGAAGACCAGTTAATACCACTATTATTCAAATTTACACACCAACCACTAAAGCCAGGGAGGATAAAATAGAAGAATTCTACCAACTTCTTCAATCTGAAATTGATCAAACATGCAATCAAGATGTATTGATCATTACTGGTGATTGGAATGCAAAGGTTGAAAAAAGAAAGGAAGGATCAGTATTTGGAAAATATGGCCTTGGTGATAGAAATGATGCTGGGGATAACATGATCAAATTCTGTAAAACCAATGATATTTTCATTTCAAATACCTTTTAAAGACAGCATAAGAGATGACTATATACATGGAACTCACCAGATGGAATACACAGAAATCAAATTGGCTACATCTGTGGAAAGAGATGATGGAAAAGCTCTACATCATCTGCCAAAACAAAGCTCATATGCAAATTCAGACTGAAGTGGAAGAAAATGAAAACAAGTCCACAAGAGCCAAAATTTGACCTTGAATATATTCCACCTGATTTAGAGATCATCTGAAGAACAGATATGATACATTAAACACTAAAGACCAAAGACCAGAAGAGCTGTGGGATGACATCAAGAACATCGTACAGGAAGAAAGCAGAAAGTCATTGAGAAGACAAGAAAAAAGGAAAAGATCAAAATAGATGTTAGAAGAGACACTGAAACTTGCTCTCCAGCATAGAGATGTTGGAAGAAATGAGGAGGTTCAAGAGCTGAACAGACAATTTCAAAGGTCAGCTCGAGAAGACAAAAGCCAAATATTACAACAAAAGGAAGAATACAGTCAACATTTCTCAAAATGGGGAAACTTAAGAAAAAATTCAAGCCTTAACTTTCATTTTCTCTGTGCAAATTATTGAATGATACAGAAAGCATCAAGAGAAGATGGAAGAAATACACAGAATCACTGTATCAAAAGGAAATGGTTGATGTTCAACCATTTCAAGAGGTAGCATATGATCAAGAGCCAATGATACTGAAGGAAGAAGTCCACAGTGCATTGAAGGAATTGGTAAAGAACAAGGCACCAAGAATTGATGGAATAAAAATTGAAATCTTTCAAGAAAGTGAGGCGGAGGCACTGGAGGTACTCACTCATCTCTGCCATGAAATTTGGAAGACAACTATCTGGCCGACTGATTGGAAGAGATCCATATTTGTGCTCATTCCAAAGAGAGGTGATCCAATGGAATGCGAAATCATTGAACAATCTCTTTGATATCCCATGCGAGTAAAGTTTTACTAAAGGTAATACAGAAACAGCTGCAAGCATACATTGACAGAGAACTTCCAGAAGTTCAAGCCAGAATCAGAAGAGGCTGTGGAACGAAGGATATCATTGATGATGTCTGATGGATCTTGGCTGAAAGCAGAGAATACCAGAAAGGTGTTTACCTGTGTTTCATTGACTATGCAAAGGCTTTCAATTGTGTGTATCATGACAAGCTGTGGACAACATTGTGAAGTATGAGTATTCCAGAATGCTTAATTGTGCTCATGAGGAATCTGTACATGGATCAAGAGACAGTTCTTTGAATAGAACATTTGAACACTGAATGTTTTAAAATTAGGAAAGGTGTGCAACAGGGTTGTATTCCTTCACCATACTTATTCAACCTTTAAGTGCCTAATGGTACTGGGCTGTGGAAACCAAAAACAGGACAAACATATATAAGGTTTCCATGTCAATGTTGTAGGAAATTTACTTCTCTTATTTTCCATGGAAACAAATGCCAATTCTATTAGATGATTACTAACAGATATACTATTAACAAGATTGTCAATATTTTTCAGAAAAAAATAATTCCTGAGAGTATGAAAGCAATTCAAGTTTGAGCAGTTGGTACAAAAATATATTATGACTGAAATTATATGCCTCAAAACATGAGCAATGAGGCAGAACTGAATTTGTTCTTATCCACTGACAAGATATCAGCAACAGCATGACATTTAGTCACAGACATGTTCTCTGCCATTGACAAGCCTGGGTACAATTGCATTCACTTAAGACATGACAATTCAAGGGGATTCAGCAAAAAATTCAGTAGTTTCCCCATGTTTATCTATTGGTGTGTTTTCGTCACCCCAGTAAACATTGTGCTTTTGTAAATTGGGACACGGGAAGTCTTTTTTATATCAAGCTGTCACCAGGGATATCTACGAATATCTGCTGTTATTTCTAAATGCTGTAGAATCAGTTCCGAGTGATAGTGACCCTGTATAGGGTTTCTGAGAAGTGGCTAGTGCATCTGAATCACCAACCTTGCCATTCAAAAGAGCTTTTGGTCCAGTGCTTATCCTACAGCACCACACTAGGACTCCACAATAGCTACAGATCTGTTAAAAATAGCTGGACTTACATATGTAGTCAGACCTTCGGTGTCCTGATGTGTTACTGTAGAATAAAACACTGCACCACAAGGGGGATTTGAACCGCAAAGTTGGCAGTTCAAATTCACTAGCGGCATGTTCGAAATCCTATACAGGGTTGTTCTGAGTTGGAACTGACTCGACAACACTTACCAGCAACAACATTTAGAACTTCATCACACTTTTGTCTACACACAAACTCACACAACTTTCAAACACTTGATATAATATTTTTCTTCAATGTGGCCCTTGCCAATTATTTTAATCAAGTTTCACTTGTATAACTTTGTTGGAATTATTACATGGTATTGTGTGACACAGGGAAATTATATCCTTTTAGGAAAAGTTTTGTTAGTAAAGTAGAAGGTCCGTAACAAAGAGGGAGACAGTTCAATGAGATGAACTGAAATAGTTACTGCAACAATCACGAGGTTGACACAGGACTGGTCAATCTTTTGTTCTGTTATACATAAGGTACACCCTGAGTTGGAACATACTCAATGTCACCAAATAAGAACTGACAACTTTGCAAAACAAAATAAAATATATAAATATCTAAAAAAAATGGCAATCTAGAGGTGTAAAATCAACCAATATTGAAATATTTATGAAGATATGTATTGTAATTTTTAACTTGTCACCCTAATAAGATTTAATATAATGACCTCCTTGATTATATGTCCTACTCAGAAGAAGAAGAGAGCAATACAATTACCTCTACTACATCCAGTGGGGTTCTGAGAAGCATTTATATCACAAAGGGAATAATTGGATCAATTTTCTATTACTTGTTACTGTGAAGGTGTGACATTATTGATAACACACACTCAGATGAAATGAATTTGCAACTACATCTGCAAAGCTTATTCCATGCAATGCTTTTAAAAATTGACTTTCTTAGTTGAACTTTTATAATGGTCTATATTATTACCAGGATATAAAAAAAACAAAATCAACTAAGGACCTAAATTAAACCCCTAAAGGAAATAATTTTGTCTATTAACTATGGCAATGGGAATTATGAATTATTATTGTGAAATTGGCAGTTGTCGAGTTATTATTTCAATGTTCCCTTAATACATCATTGTGTTGAAATATACTAGTTATAAGTCCACTAATCATGGAAGGAAGAAAACTCTAACGTCTTTGGTGCAATTAAATATATGAGGATCAGCATAGCTGGGGCAAGAGTGTAAAGTTGGCAGGCACACTGAGCCTACACTCTGCAACAAAGACAAGGCAAACTGAGTGAAATAGATACCAATGGTGATTCTGGAACCCTGAGTTTCAGAGAAAAGAACAGAGAGGTGGATTGGGTGCTGCTGGAAGAGGAAGTAGAACTGGAGCAATGAGAGAGGAAAAAAAAACCAGAGAGGTGGCTTGGAATGGCATGGCCATCTTCGGCTTTTTCTATCTGATTTCTCATGTGGTGCTGTAAGATAAGCACTGGACCATACAGTTGCTTTGAACTTCAAGGTTCGTGGTTCAAACTCACCAGCTGCTCCTTGAAACCCTTTACAGGGTTGCTGAGTCAGAACCAACTCCAAGGCAATTAACAGCAACAGCAGTTGATACAGCAGCTTGCAAGCATAGGACGTAGAAGGGGGTTTGTGGCAAGGGGCTTCAGTTATCACTTGTTACCTTTTGTTACCACAACCTTCTGGTGACTGGAGGTGTGGGCAGTCCTTGCTCTCACCAATTCAGCAGCCAGTGGCACCCACTCTTGCATAACCTCTGCTCTGCCAGGGGGCAGGCACTGGGCCCCTGCTTCCGGTGGTGCATGAACCTACCCTGAATTATGCTATACAACCAGTGAGCAGAAAAACACATTCACACTTGTAGCCATTACTATATCCACTAGAAGACATGGTGAGTGCTTGTGAACACACAAATATACAGTCATGGATTAAATTATCTGTCTCAGAGAGAACAGATCATTTCAGTTTACATGAAGAAATAAGACAGAATGCCTTAAACAAGCTACTAAAATACAGAATCAGAAGAAAAAAAAATTAGCAGAAATAGTATTGGAATCCTTGATAAGGAATTCAAAAGAATGCCATTTAGGTACCTCCATTGAGAAAGGAGCTGGGGTAGCATAGTGGTTACGAATTGGGCTGCTAATCTCAAGGTCAGCAGTTTAAAACTACCAGCAGTCCCATGGGAGAACGATGAGGCTTTCTGCTCCTATAAAGATTTACAGCCTCAGAAACCCTATGCAGGGTTGCTATGGGTCAGAACCCACTCAATGGCAGTTAACAATAACAGCAATGGATTGAGATGATGATTGAATGAATTGAAATTCATGAGCAATGGATTGAAATGAAGGAAAACAAACAAAACTATGCAAAACTGTGACCCCTAAAGCTTGGGTCCTATGCCCTGGAGTGATTGAGTCCAAATTAGCAAACACTTCAGATAAACAAAGAAAGACAAAAGCCTTTTATTAGAGAGATGACTACCAAAAACACCTGAAGCAAAGCACTGTTTTGTGCTCCCATGACACTTTGTTTCAAGCATTTTTTATATACTACTTCTTGATAAGATTAGTAATATCCTACATGCAAATGGGGCTACAATTCTAACATCTGCACTAAGTCAAAAGGTGGACATGAGACCCCAGTAAAATCTCTAGGAGGGCATGTTTACCTATGCCAATGCTTGTTTGTCCAGATGAACCCTCCTTATCAGAATAAGAACCAGTCTTCAGGCTGAGCCAGGTATTAGTCACACTCCAAGCAAAAACAGTGAAAACATACATTTAAGAAACAGTGACAAGTGTGTAAAAGATACTCTCAGGTAGTGCTCGAGTCCTGGTGTGGCACTGTGGGTTAATGCGCCAGACTGATAAACTGTTTGAACTTCAAGGTCGGCAGTTCAAGCTCACCAGCTGCTTCTTGAAAACCCTATACAGGGTCACTATGGGTTGGAATCGACTCGACGGCACTTAACAACAACAAGAAGCAAAAGTTATGGAGTCCTGGTGTGGCAATGTGGGTTAATGTGTCAGATTGCAAAGCCATTTGAACTGCGAGGTCAGTGGTTCAAGCTCACCAGCTGTTCCCTAGAAACCCTATTCAGGGTCACTATGGGTCGGAATCAACTCAACAGCACTTAACAATAACAAGCAAAAGTTATAGTCTCAAAATGACTACACTTATGCTCTCAAAAATGACAAAATAAATAAAAAATGGAAACAATACAATTAGAAAATAACAATTAGAAAGCCAGGAGATAAACACTAAAACTTAAGAAAAATATAATACACTAAAAAGACTAAGATGTAGAATTGATTCAACAGAACAAAATTACTGGAAGAAAAATCTCTCATTTCCATCCGTTTGCTAAAAAAAAATCAGAAAAATCAACAAAATAATCCAAAGAGATCCTAAGATTTATGTGGGACACTATCAAGAGGATTATTTCACATGCTATTGTTGTTTAATGTCATCGAAGTGGTACCGACTCAGAGCATCACTATGCACAATGCCTGATCCTGTGCCAATCTCACAATACTTGCTATGCTTAAGCCCACTGCTGCTGTCACTGTGCCAATCCATCTCACTGGGGGGTCTTCCTCTTTTTCACTGATCCTCCATTTTGCCAAGCATGATGTCCTTCTCCGGGGACTGGTTCCTCCTGATAACAAGTTTGAAGTATAAGAGATGAAGTCTGGCCATCCTGGCTTCTAAGGAACATTCTGACTGTACTTCTTCCAATACAGATTGGTTTGTTCATTTGATGGTCCATGGTACTTTCAATACTTAACTCAAATCCAACACTTAACTCAAATGCATCAACTCTTCCACAGTCTTTTTTATTCATTGTCCAACTTTCTCACATGCATATGAGGTTGTTGATAATTCTGCGGCATGAGTCAGCCATACCTTAGCCTTTAAACTGACATCATGCTCTTGAACACTTTAAAGAGATCTTGTGCAGCAGATTAGCCTAATGCAATACATTGTTTTATTTCTTGACTGTTGCTTCCATGAATGTTGATGGCTCACCAGAGCAAAATGAAGTCTTTGACAACTTCAATCTTTTCTCCATTTATCTTGATGTTATTTACTGGTCCAATTGTGAGGAATTGTGCTTTCTTTACATTGAGGTGCAACAAATAACAAAGGCTGTGGTCTTTGATTGTCATCAGTATTATAAGTCCCTTTCACTTTCAAAAAGCACGGTTGTATTAGCTGCATATTGCAGGTTGTTAGTGAGTCTTCCTCTATTGCTGATGCCACATTCTTCTTCATATAATCCAGTTTCTTGAATTATTTTCTCAGCATATAGATTGAATTAGTATGGTAAAAGTATACAACCCTGGCACATACATTTCCTAGTTTTAAACCTTCAGTGTACCATTGTTCTGTTTGAAAAACTGACTCTTGATCTATATATAGGCTCCTTATGACCACAATTAAGTGTTCTGGAACACTTATTCTCAGCAATATTGTCTAATCTTGTCATGATCCACATAATTAAAAGCCTTTGTGTAGTCAACAAAGCACAGGTAAACATCATTCTGGTATTCCCTGCTTTCAATCCAGAGCTATCTTGTATTAGTAATTATATCCCTCATTCCACAACCTCATCTGAATCTGTTTGAATCTCTGGTAGTTCCCTGACAATGTACTGATGCAACCATTTTTGAATTATCTTTAGCAAAATTTTTCTTGCATGTGATAGTAATGATATTGTCTGATGATTTCCCCATTCTGTTGGGTCGCCTCTCTTTGAAATGGGCACAAATATGGATCTCTTCAAGTCAGTTGGCCAGATAAAGTCTTCCAAATATCTGAACATACATGAGTGGGTGCCAACTGTGTCGCATCAGTTTGTTGAAAGATTTCCATTTGTACTCCATAAATTCCCATAGCTTTGTTTTTTGCCAGTGTCTTCAGTGCAGCTTGATCTTTTTCCTCAGTATCATTGGCTCTTGATTATATGTTACCTCCTGAAATGGTTGAACATCCACAATTTCTTTTTGATACAATGACTGTGTATTCCTTTGATCTACTTTTGATGTTTTATGCATAATTCAATATTTTGCCTATAGAATCCTTCAATACT
>NW_006408531.1:34675162-34676724 GCF_000296735.1 Chrysochloris asiatica | reverse complement strand
ATCAGAACTCAACCAAAGGAAGATTAAAGAAAAAAAATTGATAAAGGAAACAAGTGTACATTGCTACAATTTGATCAAATTGACATAAGCTTATGGATGTAGTAGCTGAAAATAGCAACTGAGAGGGAAGGAGTCTTTACAACAAGGATCAAACCTTTCCTCTCTGTGTAAGAGTTGATACAGATGGGCAATTTAGATATTGGTTACCTAAAATGGGTCGGTTATAAAGGCATGAAGTGGCTTGATTATAAGTTTTCAAGAGGGACTTTAATTTCAGAATGTTTAGGGAAAACAAAACAAGAAATGCAATGAAAAAACTGACAAGAAAATGCACAAAATTAACTCAACACAGAAAAATATGGAACAAAAAAATCAGCAACACAACAACAAAAAAACACACAGCAAAATTACTGTAATGAGCTCTATCTATAATTATACTGAATATCAATGAATTAAATGCACCATTCATAAGAGAATAGCATACTCGATAAGAAAATAGGATCTTTCAATATACTGCTTACAAGAGACATACTTTACATACAAATACTAAAATAGAATAAAAATCAATGGATTAAAAAAATAGATATCAAGCTAATGGCAATCAAAATGAACAGGTGTGATAAAATAGACTCTATGGCCCAAACCAGCATAAAAGACAAAGAAGGACATTTTATCATGATTAAAGTGTCAACAGAACAAGAGGACATAACCACAATGAATATCTATGTTACCAATGAAAGTCACTAAAACTAAATTAATGAGACTATAATATAATTGGAGAAAGAAGTAGACAACACTACAGTAGTAGTAAGAGATTTTAATATACCACTTTTAATAAGGACAGAACAACTAGCAAGAAACTCAACAAAGCAACAGAGCAAATAAACAACACAAACAACCAACTTGAGTCCATAGGTTTATTTCGTGCACTCACCCCAACAACAGCAAAATATACATTTTTTTCCAATGCACATGGAATATTTTCCAGAACAGACCATATCTAAGCAAGCCTCAGTAAATTTTAAAATATCAAAATGCTACAAAATATCTTTTGCTATAAAATTAGAAATCAACAATAAGAGTATTAAGAAACAAAATAAAATACATGGAAACTGAATAGCACCCTGTGTAAAAGCTACTGAATAATATAACAAATAAAAAACTGAATTAAAAAATCTGTGAATCAAATGAGAACAAAACATTCTCAAACGTTTGGGACAAATCAAATGCAATGCTTAGAGGGCAATTTATAGCAATAAGCAGATACACTCCACAAAAAAGCACTTACCCAAATCAACACACATTAACACAACATCTCTAACCCTTAGTAAAAGACCAGCAAAGTAAATAAATAAAGACCTATACAAAGAAAACTGAAAACTGCTACTATAGGTAACCAAAAGAGACTTACAGAAATGGACGAATACACCATGCTCATGAATAGAAAGACTTAATATTGTGGAAATGTCAACACTATCCAAAGCAATCTACAGATATAATGCAGTCCAGATTCCAATATCATTCTTTAAAGAGATGGATAAAATGATCACTAACTTTATATG
>NW_006408531.1:34672634-34673757 GCF_000296735.1 Chrysochloris asiatica | reverse complement strand
TGGAGGGGATTGCAATCATTGAGATGAAACAAATGTATGATTTGTTGTGTGTAAAACTGATGATCTTATTCATAAGCTTTCACTCAATTCTCAATAAAAGTGAAAAAAAAAAAGGGGGGGGACACCCTCCACAAATTGTATACTTATAGTAAGAAAATTTGGAAAGTTGTTGAAGTTATTCTGCAATTTCTTTAAAAAAAATAAAGTTTAGTTAGATATTCTGCAGATCACCTCTCCTAATTAAAACATAAACAAAAGCCAACCTTCTTCAAGGCATCAGACAGTCAGTAAATTAAGATCAGAGAGAAGTCAGAGAACTTTAAGTTCAGTATTTGAGATTGGTTTTACCTTGGAAGTTTTTCATGATTGAAGTGAGAACAGTTGAGAGTTTGAGAGAAGGACTAGTGCTTTTGACACCTTCAAAGATCTTGGAGTCCAGAGCCCATTAAGGGAAAGTACACTAGAAGTATCCTTTCCTTCACAGAGAATGGAAACTCCAAATAACCTAATTCCTTGAAATAGTTCTAGTGCCCAATTGTTTGTAAGTGCTGGTGGTCCCTAGTGACTGATAGAAGCCGATGTGAAACCTCTTTGGAGGAATATGTATCATTCTAGGCTTCAATGTTCTTCTATAAACAATTTTGCAAGTGCAAATGATGAGTATGCAACTAAAAATAAACAGATGTTCTGATAATAAACAATAAAAAGGAAAAAAAAAAAAAAACCCAGAAGCATTAGATAAAACAATGTTTTTTTTTTATCCAGCAAGCAGGATTCAGACCGACACATGGATGGAGGAATATCATTGCTGATGTCAGATGGTTGCTGACTGAGAGCAGAGACTACCAGAAAGATGCTTATTTGTGTTTTACTGACTGTGTGAAGTCATTCTACTTTATGAGTCATAACAAATTATGAATGACATGTAAAGAATGAGTACTTCAGGACAATTAATTGTGTTAATGTGGAACTAGTACATTAACCAGAAGACAATGCTTCAAAAAGAACAAAGGAATACTCTGTGGCTTAAATTCAGAAAAGGTGTATGTTAGGGTAGCATTCTTTCACCATACTTATTTCATCTGTATGTTCAGCAAATAATCCTAGAAGCTGGATTATATGA
>NW_006408531.1:34670429-34671245 GCF_000296735.1 Chrysochloris asiatica | reverse complement strand
TCAATCTTTGCTCTTTAACATTTTGAAGAGGTGCTTTTTAGCAATATCTGTACCACAGTATGCCATTTAATATCTTGACTGTTACTTCCATGAGTACTGATTGCGGATCCAAGTAAAATGAAGTCTTTGACAACTTCAATATTTTCTCCATTTACCATGATACTATTTATTTATACACTTGCGAGGATTTTGTTTTCTTTATACTAGGGTGCGATCCATACTGAAATCTGCCATTTAAAAAAATCTTTATTAGTAAATATTTCAAGTCCTCTTTATTTTTCAGCAAACAAGGTGTGTCATCTGCATATTACAGGTTGTTAATGAGTCTTTCTCCAATACTGATGCCTCATTTTCCTTTATATAATCATTTTATGGATTATTTGCTCAGCATACTGATTGAACAAATATTGTGAAAGGATACAACCCTGGCACACACCGTTCTTGATGTTAAATCATTCTATATCCCCTTACTCTCTCTTTAGGACTGCCTCTTGGTTTACATATAGGTTCCTCATGAGCATAATTAATTGTTCTAGAATACCCATTTTTTTGCAATGCTATCCATAGCTTGTTATGGTCCACACAGTGAAATGCCTTTGCATAGTCAATAAAGGACAAGTCAACTTCTTTCTACTATTCTCTGCTTTTAGCCACAATCTATCTGACATCACCAATGATATCGCTTGTTTCATGTCCTTTTTTGAATCTGTATTGAATCTCTGGTCGCTCCCTGTTGATGTAGCGCTACAATGGTTTTTGAATTATCTTTTCAAGAAAAATTTTACTTGCACATATCTATAATGATATAGTTAGATA
>NW_006408531.1:34667625-34669114 GCF_000296735.1 Chrysochloris asiatica | reverse complement strand
CACTCCACTCCTGGATCTTGCTCTTGGTGGTTGTAGGTCCCTTTGAACTCTGCTTGCCTATTTTAGCCTACTTTATCTCTCAAAAGAGATTGCCTCAAAATACAACCTAATCCTGTAGATGGTATCTGGCTCCAATTACATCACAGAAGTGAGGATTTACAATATAGAGGATAATTACATCAGATCAGATATGACCACATCAGATAACATCATGGGGGAGGTGATTGCATTGTAGTCGATCTTATCATGGGGAATTACTACCTCTTAATGTCCTAGTGCAGTTCTGTGGGTTAATGCCCTGGACTGAAAAGTTGGTTTGAACTACAAGGTTAGTGGTTCAAGCTCACTGGCTACTCCTCGGAAACCCTATACAGGATAAAGTTGACACAAAACCTTAGTTCACACATCTATCATTGAGCTGTCCATCTATATTTTGTGCCTTTTTATGTATGTATGTGTGTGTGTGTCTGTCTATCTATAAAGCAAGAAATCAAATCCTTTGTTGTTGAGTTGATGCTGACTCACTGAAACTCTAAAATGGTGATTTGCTGAACTAAAAGTCAATTAGACATAAAATACTTAAAAATGAAACATGAAGAGAAAAATTGTTGAAACACGTTGATGATACAATAAGATATAGTAAGAGACATAGAGGAGAATGGTATCAAGGATATAGAGATAATGGGGCATTAAAATGTTTTAAAACAGAAATTACTTATTCTATTTATTTTAAATGTAACAGTAAATAAAATTTTTCTTCCAGGTTGCTTAAAGCACTGGAAGTTCTTTCATTTTTTTAGTTAATTGATTCTCATATACTAATTCTTATATTACTTTGCACTAATTTGGCAATCTAAATTAATATTGAATAATGTTAAAATGCTTTGATGTCATTTGGATAAACACCTTACTAAATTCCTAGATCATTTTGTGCATTTATTTTCTATCAAAACTGACTTTAAATGTATAAAGTGCAGAGAAAATAGTATAACTGTTATAGAAAGAACATACTAGTTTGCAAATATGATGAAAAGTTCTTACATCTACCTAATGTACCTATTCCAATAACCGTATGATATTAATGGAACTATTTTTGTATCATATACCAGAGTAATTTAAAAAGCATTGCTATAGAATTATTTGTTTGTTGTTAAGTACCGTTGGGCTGGTTCTGACCCATAGTGACCCATAGCGACCCTGTGTAGGGTTTCTGAAGAACGGCTGATGAGCTTGAACCGCCAATGTTGCTGTTCAAATGACCTTGCGGTCTAGCGCATTAACCTACAGTGCCACACCAGGACTCCACAGAATCACAGAAACCTTTATTTAAAGAAATTATCAAAATTTGAAGCTATTATTTTCCACATATCCTCTATCTAGGTTTCTGAAGTTGGTGTCTACATCTCTCTAACTCTTCCCCCATGGAGTCCTGGTGTGGCGCTGTAGGATAAGCACAAGGTGGGTTTGAACTGCAAGATTGTGAGTCAAT
>NW_006408531.1:34620289-34667068 GCF_000296735.1 Chrysochloris asiatica | reverse complement strand
ATATCCACTCAAAAGTCACTGTTATTTGGACCATTTATTATATTTTTTAAACACTGTTCTTTATGAATTGGATAAAGGTTTGCAGGGCAGATCAGTTTTCTGTTAAACAATCCATGCACTTTTTTTTGCATCTCATTGATTGCAATCCCCACATGTAACATCCCTCTTCCTTTCCATGTTTCCTTTTCCATTGCACATCTTTCCTAACCCTTCAGAACCCTGTACTTGGGTAAATGATGCCATTTGATCTCAAATAACTTATCATCCTAAAGTGTGCATATTTTCCTAGTGCTATTTTCCCCCTCATAGACCTACATATTGTTTTCCTGAAATTTTATCTATGGGGTGGAACTTTATTTGAAGTCACCCTAATCAGATAATTATGTAATGAGAGATTGGCTGCAGCAATGCACTGATTGCAGAGACATGTGTAAATATATTTTGTTTGGAATAAACCCATGTATGCATGCACTGGAACCATAGTGGCAATACATTTTGACTTACCTTCATATCTCTATATTAAAATGAACCTTGCTTGAAGCAATGTGCTGAGTTACTAATATAAATATCATCATTTCATATTTCCATTTCAAAGAACAAATTAAGCAACTATTTGTTAAGCACTATGAAGGATATGAGATTTAACTTTAAATGACAAGTTAAGACATTAGCCTGACAAAGTTTCATGGATGCTGGAAAGAGATTCAAGACTCCTGAGTTTGAGACAAAGGACTTTACTCGTCAGGCATAGCAAGCCATATGCACTGATCCCCTCAGTCCTAATTGTCATAGTGGGTGACTTTACAGGCGAGGAACCCCAGAGTCCCAAATAAATTGATCTCCAGAGATGATATATATTCCAAGTTTGTAAGAAAACTAATCTTTGTTCCAGAGGGAGTTGCTATCTCTATCATCCAAGGTAAGTCTACCATGTCTGTTGATTATAAAAACATTCTTGAAAAGATAGTCCAGGAAAAATCCTCCCAAAAAACTTGCTTGTAAGATATGGAGAAACATGAGGTATTCATAGAAAATAATCTCTTACTATTAGTTATTGCCAAAACTAATAAGGGAAAAGATTGAAGTTGTCAAGTGTTTCATTTTTACTTTGATCCATAATCGATACTCATGAAAACAGAAGTTAAGTACTCAAAATTATGAATTACATTGGACAAATCTGCTGCAAAAGATCTCTTTAAAATGTTAAAAAAGCAAAAATATCACTTTGAAGACTTAGGTGGACCTGACCTAAACCATGTTATTTTCAACAACCTCATATGTAAGAGCTTGACATTGAGTAAGGAATACCAGAGAATTTATGTCTTTGAATTATGAAGATGGAGAAGAACACTGAGTATATTGTGAACCTCCAGAAGATAATAAACAAATAAACAAATCTGTGTTGGAAGAAGTACAACCAGAATGCTCCTTAGAATCAAGGATGGAAAGATCCTCATGTAAGCTAGACATGTTATCAGGAGGGACCAGTCCCTGAAGAAGGACATCATGAAGATAAAGTGGAGGGTCAGTGAAAAAGAGGAAGGCAGGACTGAGCAATGTTTTATTCTGTTGAGTTACAATGGACTTAATGGCACCCAACAACAACTAAACCTCTTTATACAAACGATATAAGGTACAAACTCTTCAGCTTCTAGAATATTGTTTCAAAATGAATTTTCAGAATTCTTTTTAAATTAGAACCAAATTATGTAACACTTCATGTTGCATTTGGAATGCTTTTGAGAGACATCAGCACATATAGTTCAAGAAGGAATGTAAATGTATGTATTATTTCCTGTCTCCCCCAATGAAAAAGGCAAATTCCGTGAAAACAATGACTATATATGTGTTTGTATGTGTATGCAATTTATAATTGTTCTGGTGTACCATAAGGAGTGTTGGTGGTGCAGTGATTAAAGCACATGACTTCTAACCAAAAAGGAGAGAGGTTGGAGCCCACCAGTCACTCTGCAGAAGAAAGATGTGGCAATTTGCTTTGGTGTACAAGCCTCCCTGTGGTGCCCACAAATCTTCTGTAAAGATTACAACCTTAGAAACCCTATGAGGTAGTTCTACTTTCCTCTATAGGGTCATATGAAGTAGAATTGTAGAATTTACTTGAAGGCAGTAAGTTGTTGTTTTTTTTTTTTCCTTGATTAGATGTACCACACAACTCTCCCCACCCCCTCCCTTTCTGCCATTACTATTGATAAGAAAGAAAAAGTGGGTGGCTGTAATCAGAGGGTGCTAAGGGTCATCAAAGCATGACAATATTTCTAAAGACTGTATGCCCACATCACCTCATATCCACAGAATCTAGGATAATGCACCCCACACAGTCAAAGTTTAGTAAACACATGTGTTTTGATCTGAGTTGAACTAATAATCAGTAAGGCAAAAATTATAATCGTGGCATGTTCAATAATACATTCTGTGTTTTTTTCAAAACAGTATACAATCAACATTTCAGCTCAATTATTTCTGTTCGTTTATGATGAGTCTAGTATATAGCTGCATACAAGGAGGCAAAAATCACATCTCTCTAGAAATAGTTTATAATGAGAAATGAGTCAAGGACTGTCTATGTTTTCTTCATTTGAGCACTATATTTTTCCTCCCTTAGTTCTTGCTCATTTTCATCCTCTTCAGTAGGAATTCAAAAGCCAGAGCTTATGGTTGAAATACTATTCATATAAGTTCCTCCGGAGACTTAATCATCAACACAGTGATTTGGAACCTCTCTGGTCCTCTTCAAAATTAAATATTTCTGTCTACAATAAATATGGAAAGTACAAAGTGTTGCTATCCTCCTTCCACGTCAAAATCACCTCCCATAGGAACTAGAAAATGTATGTCAATATGAATTTCCATCTACAACATCTCCTTGCCCCCGCTACTGTGGGTCTTGTACACAAAGGGTGAGAAAGGGGTATGGGGAAACTGGAAGACGAAGGCCACCCGTAGTCTGTTAGGGAGTGGGGACTCCCCGCAGGGTAAACTTGGGGCTCAGAATATTTGAATGCCCGGGAAAACGCTGTCCTGCCCATCCGAGCCAGGGAGAGGGCAGAGGAGTGCGTGCGTGAGCTGAGTGAGTGCTTACGTCGCAGCGAGATCAGTGCTGGGATAATTAGAGAGGAGTTGAGCTGAGCCTAGCCCTCTTTTTAGCAGCAGCAGCAGCGGCAGCAACAGCAGCAGCCCGCCGGGCCGCGCCTGACTCCCTTCGCTCGGGCGCACACCAGCGAGGCCCGTGCCCCCAGCAGCCGCCCCGCCGCGCCCACGTCCCCAGCAGGTCCGGGTGCACAAAGGCAGCGGCCTCACCGCGTGGCCTCCTCCATTCGCACGTTTAGGTCCTGCTCGCTCCCCTCACCTCTTCCTAAGGCTAGAATGACTGGGCCAGGCGAGGACTTGGGGCGGCGGAGGCTCTAGCTCTGCTCCTTTAGCCCTCCAGCTGGGAGAGACTGCGGGAGGACGATGCGGCCACGGCTGCTCATGAGTGCTCCCTCCTCCCGGGTCCCCGCTGCCGCCCTTCTTCTCTGCTTGCTCCATCTCATCGAGAGGAGTTGATGCTGCTGTCGCCGCCGCCGTCGCCGCGGTTGATGGATGCCAGGGAGTGCCGCATTGCTTAGCGTCCCCACCTCCAGGTTTGCTGGTAGGAGTCGGTTGCTTGTTCTTCTCTCCTGCTTTGGGGTATTATAGAAAAGAGAGAGACATTTTCATTTTTATTCTCCACTCTTCCCCCTCCCCCCACCCTGTTTTTTGAATTGTGCCTTCTCGGAAGAGGTTTTTTTTCCTTCCGCGGCAAGTCCGCTGAAATAAAGGGTTGTTAAAAGGGACAAGTTGAGGCTAGGGGTGAGATTGGGGAGGGGAAAGCCCACGCTGGTACCAACGCCACCAAAACCCTGCTGGTTTCTAATGAGATCTCGGCGTATCTTGGAGGGGAGGAGGGAAGGTGCGGTATCTGCGGAGACTCCACCTAATTGGATCATAAAAATTTAAAATACAATCACACAAATGTCTTTTAAAAATAACATCTTCGAGTAAGTATAGGGAGACGTATACGCTTTCCCCCACCTCTTTCTCTTTCTCTCTTTTTCTTTCTGGCAAAGACGCACCTCTCCGCCCTGGAGCTCAGCGCTGAAGAACCACCTTATTATTAATCAGAATTCCCATCGTTATCCCTGGCAGGCGCATCCTTCTGTAAAGACCGCAGAAGCATCACAGTGCTGGGGCTGAGATGTGCGTGGGGGTTGTTTTTGTTACATCTTGGAAGAAAAGAGGACAGTGCCAAGATCAGCACCACCCGTGCTGGGTAAGACTAGGGGTGTTTTGTTAGGTGAGAGTAAGGACTGGAAGAGCAGTGGTGAGTCGGCCTCTAGTCCCTATCCCTGAAGGGAAAGACAAGAGGGAACTGAAGTGGAGTGATGTTTTTTTAGGGATCCGGGAGAACTTTTTAATCCCTCATAGAAAATCTGTGGAAAAACAGGAGCAACAGGGTTCTGGAATTGAACACTAGGATATATCGTTTCCAGTGAAGGAGAAGAAACAGGCAGTGGTGAGGTCTGGAGGTCAGAGTGTGGTGGACAGAACAAGTTTGTTGTGGGACAGTCAGCAGAGAAAGGGAAGGCTCTGGAACAAGCAGAACAATGACTCATTTACAAGCTGGTCTCTCTCCTGAGACCCTGGAGAAAGCTCGCCTAGAACTCAATGAAAACCCAGACACACTCCACCAGGATATCCAGGAGGTGAGGGACATGGTCATCACCAGGCCGGACATTGGCTTTCTACGCACTGATGATGCCTTCATCTTACGCTTTTTGCGAGCCAGGAAGTTTCATCACTTTGAGGCCTTCCGCCTCCTGGCCCAGTACTTTGAGTACCGGCAACAGAACCTGGACATGTTCAAAAGCTTCAAGGCCACTGATCCTGGCATCAAACAAGCACTGAAGGATGGCTTCCCTGGGGGCCTGGCCAATCTGGACCACTATGGCAGGAAGATCCTAGTCCTTTTTGCTGCCAACTGGGATCAGAGCAGGTAAATCCTTAATCCAAACTTGTACCAGGAAACCTTTTTCTCCCCCATTTTCTAGAATTTACCCTGACTTTATAATAGCTTTAATGCTTCTGTTTGTGTAACTAGGAAAGAAGAGAAAATGGAATTAAGAAATGGGTTTTGGGTAAGCTCCCTGCTTATTTTTACCTTTAAAACTGACTTCACCAGCACCAGTTCCTAGTGGAGCTGAAGTGCGTCCTAAACCCTGTTACTGAGCTGCAATCTAAACCACTCAGCTTCTAATTCATTCACCTCCTAAACAACCTTCCGGTGGATAAATGAGGATGAGAATGGAAACGATTTTTCCTCCTTCCTCCTAAAGAAATTGATAAGCTAAACTCATGAACATCGTCAGTCATCATCATCATATCGTCATCATCATCATCATCATTATAGTCATCATCTTTCTCTTTAGTACTGAAATTTTAGTACTAAAGATCAAGTAGTTTTATCACTTTGGAACTTTTCTAAGTAGTGATGTGTAGATAAAGGAATAATATGATGCATGTCACATCAATGAAAAGGAACAGTGTACCCTCTGTCACTGAGCATGCTTACCGACACTGAGAAGAAATGCTCACTAGTGTGCTGCTTGTTCTACACCTGTCACTAATCTAAAGAATATGTTTCCTGTCTGAGATGATTTTTCATCTTTTGGAAGAAAGTAGAAAACCTTCAGATATGTCAGCTTGGTAGACTTTCTGAGCTCACTGGTTATTGAATGGGGCGAGAAAGAATATTTTTATTCCATTGACATTGTTGAATGATGCAGAGGAAAAATAGGAGCAACAGGATTCTGGATTGGACACTAGGAGAGGAAACAGGCAGTGGTGAGGTCTGGAGGCCAATCAGAATTATTTTCTCAGAAAAAAAAAAGGTGTAACAACTTCGAAAAGGCTTTTGTATAAGGTGGTTTCAGTAAAGTTCAAAGTTAATTGTGCCTTATGGGACATACTACCAGGGCTGTGAACCATAAGAAGGTAGGTGGCTATTAAAGCATTGACATATTTCTATGTCAATGAACAGTGACGTTTGATGCATCTGGTTAGTTTAAAGTATCTCTGAAGCCATTGCAAAAGACATTCACATGTAATGGGAAATCTTATAATATAGGCTTCTCAGAGTATTGGGATCTTAGAATGTAAATTAATATTTTTACCTGTACTTTTTTCCTTAAATTGGTTAAATTTTCCCTGTAATTCTAGGGTGATAACTATTCTGATTAATTAGAAAAATATAAAGCCAAACTGGTACCATAGGATAAGCACTTGACCATAATGTTGGTTTGAATCACATGGTTGGTGGTTCAAACTCCCCAGCCGCTCCTTAGAAATGGGGTCGCTATGAGTTGGAATTAACTTCATGGCACTTAACAACAACAAAGACAAATACTAACTGAAGAATCATAAAACTAAGATTATTACAAAGAGGGTAAGCCATTGAAGGTAATGAAGTTTTGATACAGACATTGATTTGTTATACAACTCTTACTGTACCATTTAATAGGGAGAAAAATGTAAGGGGCTACATACAAATTTCCATTTTTTGTCCACTATTAAGTTTTTTGTTTTTTTTTTAATTTGAGAAATGTATTGTAAGTTCATGCAAACGAATAATTGTATGTATCAGAACTAATTATTCCATGAAGTTCATACTATTGTATATGTCATTTAGAAAGGTATTTTCTTTATTGAGCAACAGAGAAATGGAAGCTCTGAAAACGTTAATATTTCTTGAATTCTGTTAGTGATCTTATTAGGATAGCAGATTGCATTAGAGACAGACCTATTTCATATATTTCTACAAACGAATTAATATCCATACTAATTTATAAACATAACTAACATGCAAGCCATTTAATAATTCTCTTATGTATAACATAATGATTATTCTGGATTTATTAAATCATTGAGTTTTTTAGTTATTTATCTTATGTTGTTGTTGTTAAGTGCCGTTGAGTCGGTTCCGACCCATAGCGACCCTGTACAGGGTTTCCGAGGGTGTAAATCTTTAAGGGAGTAGAAAGCCTCATCTTTCTCCCGTGGAGCGGCTGGTAGTTTCGAACCGCTGACCTTAAGGTTCGCAGCCCGTTTCGTAACCACTACGCTACCAGAGCTCCTTATACTTTCATATAAAGTACAGATTATTAATAATAAAAATATATCTCCCTGGAAATCAACAACAGATGATTGATCAATATTCAGTATTATTTTTATCAAACCTGAATAAAATCTGAAATATTAGTTTTTTGGTTTTTTTTCTGTGCATATGTTAAGTTAAAAAATGAGAAGCTAGAAATATAGGTATCTAGGTATGAGTCCTGGTATGGTGCTGTAGGATAAACATTGGACTGAAAATCAGTTTGAACCACAAAGTTAGCGGTTCAAACTCACAGTCACGCCTTGGAAACCCTATAAGAGTCCCTGTGAGTTGGAATCAACTCATTGGCAGTTCACAACAATAACAAAGCTGTAGCATAATAATCATGAATTCAGTTTCTCTGGATGGAAGTGAACAGGCATAATGACAGTTTAGTACATCATGATAAAAGGAATAAAAATTCATTAGAACTTGTCTAAAATTCCTCCTCCTATGTTCTTTTAAGAAGAGTTCCCCTCTTCTCCCTTAAACTCTAAATCTATGTAGATACAATGACTAGGACTAGTTGATAAATAGGAAAACCTTTGGCACCTTCTACAGACCTTAGTCACTAGGATATGTGCATAAAAACTGAAACTTGGAGTTCAGTTGTCTTTTTGGTAGTGCCAGGGTACCACCAGCCCTTCTCCTATTTTGGTTGGAATCTCCTTCCAGCCTTAAGGTTGACCCAACTTGACTCCTACAGAAGTTTCTGCTGTCTTTCCCAGATACTGAACTTACTACTGTTTTCTCCAGTGACTCTGCTATGAGCCACATTTCCCCCCATTCTGTCATTCTGGTGCCCTCACCTTCCTTGATCTGACCGTTCCAGTAAGAAACCAGCAGATATCTTCTGAAAAATGCTTGGCTGAACATAATTTTGACCACATTCCTTCATTTGTTAGTGAATCATTTTATTTTCAACAATGTATTTAAAAAGTAACATTGTTTTAAAGAAGCAGTAGGGTCGTTATGGGTCGGAATCGACTCAACGGCACTTAGCAACAACAACAAGGTGGGACATATAGATGATTCCATAGGGACATTCCAGAAATGAGATAGAAGAAAATGTCCCCCTTTATTTGAAAGCAGGTAATTTCTCAAGAACAAAGAGGCAAGACAAGATTTGGATGAATTTTGAAAAATATGTGAAGACTCCTGACCGTATTGATTTATATAACAAAACATTAAGCCTATGTGATTGTATTTCCAACAGCACCTAAACTAGAATAGATAGCTGCTCAATGAATATTTATTGAATTGAATTGAGAGTTATATATTGAAAAACAACCAACACCCCCACCCTCAGAAAACTTAAGTAGGAAGTTATCTGATATATACTTTCTCCATATTAAATTTATAGAATAGTTTTCTATACTTCTCAGGAAGCTGAAAACAGTAAAAGTGTGTGAGATGGTGACTATAAATAAAATAGTGTCTCTCTCAATCACAGGATAGTACAGGTCCATGTTGGGTTATTGTAAAGATTTGGCCCACTTGCAGAACCATTAGGAATGATATGGCTTTACTTTTAGGAAGACTAAAGTAAAATCATAATATTTACAGTGCACCCATCTTCTAGCAGGTTAAATATAAATAAATGGAACAATTGAAATGTTGAAGGGCATTCACATCAAAATTACTTCTGTGTTGTCTGTGGATCTTTTAATAAACAGTAAAAACAGGCTCATGTGATTTATCTAATACTTCATCTTCTTAATCTTTGAGATCGTCTAACATAATTTCTAAAAGTAACAGTAAGCACCAGAAAACAAAGAACAATTTGGTTGTCACACTAGGCTGCAGTAGCCCCTCCAGGCATTAATTACATACTGTATTTCCTTCCTTAGTAAGATAGTGCACTGCCGTGGACATAGTAAACATTTTCCCATGATCCACTTTGATCTTATCATCAGAGTGTGGGGACAATATATCTTGATGTTAAAAGAGATATAAAGAACACTATCTCCAGAGAAGGACTTTGGTTTGGGATGAAAGTATATCAATTTCCAGGCCATAGAATATGAGAACAAGTATCTGTAAAAGTTGAAAGCCACTGGCATCATAATTATTGGGATAATTAATGAGTGAAATTGTATCATCTGGAAGGTGATAATGTTAACTTGTCTGCGTGTTGCCCTGTAAGTTGTCGGTTAACTTGCACGTTATTCACTGTCCAACTTTTGCATGCATATGAAGTTATTGAAAATACCATGACTTGGGTCAGGTGTACCTTAGTCCTTAAGCTGACATCTTTGCTTTTCAACACTTTGGTGAAGTCTTGTACAGCAGATTTGACTAATGCAGTACGTTGTTTGATTTCTTGACAGCTGCTTCCATGAGTGTTGATGATTGATCTGAGCAAAATAAAGTCTTTGACAATAGTCGTTAGAAAACAGTTTTATACACCCAGAACGAAAATGATTCTTAATATAATAGCAAGTTAGGAAGCACTGATGGTTTTGCACTGTCTTTGGCTTGTCATAATGGACATTGATTATCACTTATGGTATTGAAATTTTGAAAGGGCTAGAAAATGGACTGAAAGTTTCCCCAAAATTTTTATTGTTACTTTCTTTTTTGTATCATGACTTTTTCATAAAAAATGGTATATTATATAAATGATCAGTGATTTGTCGTTTCACTTATAATTATGACTATGTTCCCATATGCTAAAATACCATCAAAATGAATTCAAAATGAAAGAAGGTATAACAAAGAAGCATACATTTTTAGAAATTACTATAAACTACACTGATTGCTTTAATTTTAATTACAATGCTTTACTCTCTTCTGGACACATACTAAGAAAAGAAAAGAAAATATGACTAGGAATAGATTAAAACAAACAAGGACAATTAAATAGATAATTAAAGAAATATTCAGTAGTCTAAAAAACAATAGAAAAGAGGGGACTGATCTTCATGGTCTAATGTTTTAAGACTTCTGGTCTCAATGAATGGATTCAGATATTCCTCAACTTTTTACTTCATGGTGCCATCTATAGTGACAAGATCAGGAATCTTTACGTTGAAGATTCCAAAATTTATCACTGTGCTGTGCTGTGGTGGAGATCTGAGATTAGGGCAAAATCAGAGCTTTCTTTTTGGAGATGGTATCTTGGAACAAACAATCTAGAGATCGAAGTTTGTCCCAAACCATATTCATGGAAAATAGGTGAGGAAAGAAAATGCTTTGATAAATGTTAGTGCAATATTGTCACAATCGCTGAAAAAAAATAGGATAGTCTCTAAAAATTGGGTCAATGATGAGTAATTAGTAAAATAATCCTGAAATAACAGCAAAAGGCAAGAATGCCAACTTTCAGTAGGACATTGATTAGATCAGGCCAGAGCAAGGGCATTGTCTTACTTCAGGTATGTGACTGTAAAGTAAACAAGGTTGAAAAGAAGTAAATAATTTGAGGTTACCAGCAATTGAATTTTTAATGCGCTGTTCCACCAGGGGTCTTTATAGTGTTCTGAAATGATGTCTCAAAAGAGGTATTTCAAGATAGTTTAAAATATGAACTGATAGTTCATCATTCATAAGTTACCCTGAAGGGAAAAATGAGCTCTTTTACTCAATAAAGGCAGGCACAAATATTTGACCATCAAAGTTAGTGGTGCTAATATTGAAGGTAAGTATATCCCCTTGTGTTGGGTCCTTCTGACACCAAATAACAAACTGAATGGATAATACTTCTTTCAAATTGTTGTTAGATATTTAAATATACTTCAGTCAAGCATTTATCATGCCCTGTGGGATAATGTGCTAGACCACAAGGTTGGTTTGAACTGCAAGATTGGTGGTTCAGATTCACCAGCCACTCCTTGGAAACCCTATAGAGTCTCTATGAGTCAGAACTGACTTGAAGGCACTTAACAACAACAAAGGGGCGATTAACCACTAGATTGTTAACTGAAAGGTTGATCTTTCAAATTTACAAGCCTACTTGGGTTTGTACAGTTACTTAACAAAACAAGGGGGCAAATAAGGACATACAACATTTACTTTGATCATCAAGGTATTTATAGTCTCTCTAAGAAGAAGAAAAGACAAAAATGGAGCTATCAGAGAGGTCCAAAGTGCTTAATGAGGACTCTGTTTCCAGTCCTGGAGGTTTAGTTGAAAGGGTCATTTATGGGTCACAGGGAAAAATATCACCTATTTGGTTACCTAAATTCAGTCTTTTATTATTTCACTTTAATTGCTTATTCACTCATTCACTTATTTAAGGCACTTTTATAGCATTTTTATGTGCCAGGCATAGTTCTAAGCCTTTTACACATAATAGCTTATGTCATCTTTATGTTGTTGTTAAGTGCCATTGAATCAGTTCTGACTCATAGCAACTCTGCATAGGGTTTCCAAGGAGTAGCTGGTGGGTTTGAACCACCAGCCTTGTGGTTAGCAGTTCAGTGCTGATCTTACAGTCCCACATCAGGATGCTATAATCTTTACAATAATCATGTAAAAGTTAGGTACTATTAATGTATAGCTGCATTTTGCACACGAGGAAACTCAAGCACAGAGCAGTTAAGTATTTTGCTCATGGTCATACAACTAGTAAATGAATTAGTCAAATTTTGTGTGTGTGTGCTTGTGTCCAGTTACCAACCTAAATCTAGGAAAAACAATTATATATAATTATATTAAAAAAGCAAACTGCGATAATTAGAAATAAGCCAACTCTGTGTTTGAAAAGTCTGATCAAACATCAGATAATTGATAATTATGAGCAGAAGGTTAAGGTAGAAAAATCAATAATTTTAAGGCAATAACTTTGCCAACCAGGTGCTTGCTTAATCTATATTTGGTCCTGAATAGAATAAAGTTGTATCTTTAATGTGTTTGTATTTTTGCAATACAGTTCTATATGGATTTGTGTGTGTTTGTGTGGCATTAGAATATTTGTGTGTTTGTGTGGCATTAAAATATTTATTTTCTCCAAACAAAGACATTTTTCCTTTAGCTGTTCAATACCAATGATTCTTTCATTCTCACTCATTTAGAATCCCATCACAGTACAATTAAAGCAGGACTCAGAGAGTTAATCTCCTGTGCTCAGAGTTACAAACCAGACGAGTATTTCAGAGTTTGTATTTCCTCAAGGGTTTACAGACTTGCTATTTCCCATCCTACCTCCTATGAACATCTTATTGCTTTTCTTCCATCAAATTCCCCTTCTGTGGCCAAGTTGGAGAGAGCCCT
Source organism: Chrysochloris asiatica (assembly GCF_000296735.1). Lineage (NCBI taxonomy): Eukaryota > Metazoa > Chordata > Mammalia > Afrosoricida > Chrysochloridae > Chrysochloris > Chrysochloris asiatica. The sequence goes on along the minus strand of NW_006408531.1, from coordinate 34,654,665 downwards.
GGTACAGACACCATGGGTACAGGGTCAGTCATTATTGACTTTCATACAGCTTATCTCTGACACACATATGAAGCCACTGAGCAATGAAAATGCAGAGCATTCATCAAACTCTGTTCTAGATATGAGACATCACAGGGAGTAGAAAGAACACTGGTTTACTTCTCACAAAAGCCTGGCTTCTAATTTAGGTTCTGCTTATTTCTCCCTTGGTGATTTTGGGCAAATGACATAAATTCTCTGAGATCCTGTGCCCTTATCTATAAAAATCTATGGAGCAAAGCTAGCCTAGTGACCTTGGGTTTGTTTTGAGAAGATAATGCTTTGGAAATCTTAAACTATTAAATAGATAGAGGCATAATTATAAGTATTATTATTACCACTTAGTAATACAAAACACCTAGATGAGTTCATCAGCTTTAGCACTAATGATACCCAGAGGCATGAGTAAAGGTAATCCTTCTCCTTCTTTCTCCCCCAAGCACCTTTCTGACAGGAAGTACTTCAGACATTAGAAAATGTGGCTTAATGAAAACTGAGGAGGGGAGGCAGGCTTAATGAAGAATTTAATAATGGCTGATTGATTTAGTGACAAAGGGAAATTGCTGGCTCTGGTACTTCTAATGTGATGCCAAGATGCGAGTTTTCCCCTGTCTCACTGGAAGGATTGGTAAGTAGGAAAGATATGACTTATGTGTGATTTTATATTGAGCTTTCCATGGTTTGTAAGCTCTGGTGGGGGAGATGCTGTGAGCTTTTGAGAGAATCCCAGGCCAGGTAGTCACCAAGGACCTTGCAAGTCCAGAGGCAGAACTAGAGCTCAGGAGAAGAAGCTTCCCTGCTCTTATTAAAGAATATTTTGAAAGCGCCTGCAGAACTCACTTTCTCCCATTGTCTTGTCCTGTAAAGAAGGAGAAGTGCTAGGCTGCAGGCAGTGTGCTCCCCCTCTGTTTTGTATGTCCCATCTCTTGTCTAGGAAGATGTCTTACATTGCTCTTTGAGCCAAAAGGGAATCTTAAGTAAATAGTATTCAAAAATGATATAAGTATGCCACTTTGTTGATGTTTGCAGGAGCAAATAACACAATCTGTGCCCCTGGGAATAGTTTGATTTTTACATATTAAGTCATGGGTTTAATTGCCTGAGGACAGAGGACAAACACTGATAGTTAAAGTGAATTTGAATTTCAGAGGTGGGAGAGTGGGAGAACACTGGGTCTCTGGACTGGAAAGACAGTTTTAAAGCATGGGGTGATCCCAGAGAAGGGAAGAATTTAGATTAAGTGGAAAGGAAGAGGAGGATCCCCAATAAATGTGAGTGAAAGTGGAGGAGAGCACTTTTTGGGGACATACGTGACTAGACCTCATTGGCTGTGGTGAACCTGTGTGTGGATACACCTGAGTAAGAGAGTTGGATTATTCAGGGACCAGTGTAGAGGTATTTCAATTTTCTTCATCATTTCATAGAACCAACTTTTAGTCTCATTGTTTTTTTCTATTGTTTTCTAATCCCGATTTCATTTATGTCCTCTTTATTCTTTATAATTTTTTTACTCAAACTCTTTTGTTATCATAAGTCTAATCAGATTTGCTATATTTTCTTAAATTAGTTTTGGAAAAATATATTTTTCTAGGAATTTATCCAATTAATCTAGATTATATAATTTGTTAGTATACCCTGCTAGTGTAGTGTGGGTTGTGTATTGGATTGCTAACGACAAGCTCAGCAATTTGAATTCACCAGCTGCTCCTCAGGAGAAAGATGAGGCTTTTTGCGCCTCTAAAGATTTACAGACTTGGAAACCCTATACAGGATTGCTATAAGTTAGAACTGACTCAACAGCACACCACCACCACCATTTTGCAAAGGATTTTCTTACAATCCTTTCTTATTTCTGTAAATTTAATAGACTTTCCAGTTTTCGTTTTAGATTTTAGTCTCGTTTTTTGTTGCTAATGTAGCTATAGTTATTTCTTTGCTCTTTATCTTTACAAAGAACCATCGTTTGGACTTATTGATTGCCTCTGTTCATTGTTGTTAGGTGCCATCAAGTTGGTACTGACTTATAGCAACCTTATGCACAACAGCACAAAACACTGCCCAGTCCTGCACCAACCTCACAATTGTGGTTACTTTTGATTCTATTGCTGCTGCCACTGCATCAATCCATCCTCTGTTTAGGATGATTAATCTATCTAGGATGACTCATCTTCTAATAAGGAGCCGTGGTGACACAATGATTCATCACTCAACTGCTAAGTGAAAGATTGTTAGTTTGAATCTACTAGCTGTTCTTTGGGAGAAAGATGTGGAAGTGTGTTTCTGTAAAGATTGTTGTTGTTAAGAGTAGTCAAGTCAGTTCCGACTTAAATCAACCTGGTATAGGGTTTCTGAGGAGCAGCTCATGGGTTTGAACCACCATTTTTGCAGTTTAGCAGTCCAGTGTTTATTCTGAAGTGTTACACCAGGATTGCCTGGAAAACTGTATAGGATAGCTCTACTCTCTCTTTTGGAGTCCTGGTGTGGGTTAATGTTCTGGACTACAAAATTGGTTTGAACTGCAAGGTTAGCAGTTCAAGTTCACCAGTTCCTACTAGAAAACCCTATACAGTGTCACTATGGGTCAGAACCAACTCTATGCCACTTAACAACAACCACAACTCTGTCTTTTAGGGATGCTGGGATTTGGAATTGAATCCATAGTAGTGAGTATGGGCATGGACAATCTCACAATAGGGGACAAGCAAGACAAAAAATAGGGAGAAAATGAAAAAGAAACAGACAGAGTACCCTTATATTAGGCAATGAATTAGGGCTGTAATGGATAAGAAAATTAGCTACCATAGATACTATAAAAGAAAAGAAAAATAGTGAGAACTGGTGACTTGTAGGGAGAGATGGAAAGGGAATAGCCAAGGGTGATTCTTTATTCATTGGTAGGCAATCCAGAGGGGAATTTGGTTCAGGAGGCAAAAGAGTGACCTTTACATTCATATGAAGTGTTACAGGTACTATGGAGTCACTAAGGGGCTAGTGTTCAGCTGAGAGGTGGAAATCGGAGAGTGATGCTCAGGAGTGACACTGGATCTTAGGATATAGATTTAGGACATTCACTAGTGTGTTGCCATTAGTAGCTAGCTCTGTGAGACCGCATGATGAGAGCAGAGGACCCACATCTACTTCCACAGGTGGTCAGAGAAGGTTGTGGAGCCAAAGGTGAGGGATATGTAGTGACCAGAAAAGCAAAAGGAGCAAAAGTTCAATTTGGCATTATGGAGCAAAAGTTGTCTTTAGGTGCCATTGAGTTGATTCCAACTCCTAGAGATCCTGTATAGATAGGGTTTGCTAGTCTGTAAATTTTTATAGGAACACAGAGTCTCATCTTTCTTCTAAGGAGCAGCTGGTGGGTTTGAGATGTCGACCTTGTGGTTCATAGTCCAATGATTATCATAAAAGAAGGAATTTCAACAGCAATGATGATAGCAAATATTGAATTCTACTGTATGTCAAATGCTATTAAAAGCTTTACATATATCCATTTTATCCTCACAGCAACTTTATGAAGTTAAGAACAAATTGTTGAAAAAGAATAAAAATCATATAATTGGAGAAATAACAAAATGAATTTTAAGTGTTTACACTGTGCTAGACACTTGGCTAAGCACTTTAGATGTCCTAAGACAGTCACTATTGAGCCCATTCTGATAAGATGACCCTACGTGATACAGAGTAGAACTGTGTTCCGTTAGTATTAGAGGTTTCCAGTTAGTATTTGAGAGCTTTTTGTGTCATCCAGGCAGGATATTTCTCTTAAAAGTCTATTACTATCTTTATTTTATAAAGAAGAAAAGAAGGTTCATTGAGCTTCAGAACTTCCTCAAGGTGGAAGATCAAACCTGGATTAAAAAATGATCAAGAGTTCCTGTTTTTATTTTATATTTGCTATGACTGTAAAATTTCCTTTGAAAAATAGGCTCTGATGTAAATTAAAATAAAAATGCCCCAAATCATGAATTAATTTATTTATGTAAACCCTACTCTGTAAGGTAGACTGGATTTTATAGTTGAGTATATTTTCAGAAGAGTTTGTTATTTTTCTCGTGATTGCACAGGTATTAAATGGGAGCTATAGATATCAAGGAGTCCTGGTGTGGCACTGTGGGCTAATGCGTCAGACTGAAACGTCATTTGAACTGCAAGGTCGGTAGTTCAAGGTCATCAGCTGCTCCTTGGAAACCCTATACAGGGTTGCTATGAGCCAATATTGACTTGATGGCACTTAACAACAACAACAACAACATAGATATCAAATGATATTAAATAGGAGTCCTGGTGTGCCATTGTGGGTTAATGCACTGGACTGCAAAGTTGTTTGAATCGCAAGGACTGCGCTTCAAGCTCACCAGTCACTCCTTGGAAGCCCTATACAGGGTCACTATGGATCAGAATAGACTCAATGGCACTTAACAACATAGATATCAAAGTCGCCTTCATATAGTTTTAAGAAAGTATAGTAGTTTTGATTTTGTTCAATAGTCTGAAAAATTATGTGTCCTGGATGCAAAATTTCTTACTGGTACCATGATTTCTTCCTACTCCAAACAATGCATCATCCTCCCAAAGCTGATTTCAGATTCAAGTTTTGCTTAATGCTATTTTGGAAAGCACTGTCAGGAGAGAGGAGCTGCATTAATGAGTTAGTTTGTTGTTTATGGCTTTCTTCCAACAAAGGAAAAAAGAGTGACGGTGGAGCTTTTGCAAGTATAAGAACTCCAAATGAGAACCTAACAATATTTTGTGGAGGCTTATCAATTTGTAAATGATCACAGTTAAAAATAATTTCAAAGAAGAGTATTGGTCAGAATTCTGAAGAGATACAATTCATACATGTTCTATTTCTTTAGGAAGATATTTCATAGACTTTGGCAAGATCTTGGGTAATAATGCTAAGTTTAGGGATAGCCTGCTGAGCTGTTAATAGTGATAATGTGACATGTTTGACAACAGAGTGAGTCAGGAGTGCTTTTGACCTACCCTTGGAATTCAGTTAGCTAGGATATTCTTATGTTTGTTTTATAAAATTATGAGTTAATAAGATTTATATGAAGAACAAGGAGTCCTTATGTGGCACTGTGGGTTAATGTGCTGGACTGCAAAGTCAGTTTGAAACACAAGGTTGGTAGTTCAAGCTTAGCAACCACTTCTTCGGAACCTTATACAGGGTCACTATGAGTCAAAGTTTACTCGACGACACTTAACAACAACAACAACATATGAAGAACAAGAAGCTTTAGTGGCACAAGAATTGCATGCTTGATTGCTAACTGGAAGGTTGCTGGTTCTAACCCACTTAGTGGCTCCACAGAAGACTTGCTGATCTGCTCCTGTAAGATTGTTGTTGTTGTTGTTGTTAAGTGCTGCTGAGTTGGTTCTGACTCATAGCATCCTTGTGTAGCGTTTCTGAGAAGAGACTGGTGAGTTTGAACCTCTACCCTTGCACTTCAAACCCACCTTGCAGTCTAGTGCTTATCCTACAGAGCCACACAGGATAGAAAACCCTGTGCGAAAGTTCTCCTCTCACATGGGGTTGATATGAGTAGAAATCTACTTGACAGAACCTAATAGCAGCAACATATAAAGATCATTTAATTATCTTCTGGGAGCAAGGTATTACATGGAGTTGATATGTGACGTGTGTGTGTATATGTGTATGTGTGTGCATATATGCAAATAACTTAGCCACATTTATTCTTCATAAACCTCATTTTCTTCATTGTCATAATTGTGCTTTGTCTGATTTTTATTTCCTTTGGGATAATAATGTGTGTATCAATTTTTCTCTTAATTTTGACACAGTTTAAGAAAGCCATACTTAAAGGCTGTTACTTAAAACAAATTGCCTCTTGTATTCAGTCCTTACTGATGTCATCATTGCTTCTCACTACATCAACACATAATCCTCCCAAAGCAATTTCAAATTTAAGTTTCACTTAATGCTATTTGGTTGTCTTATAAGGAGAATTGTCATCTTCGTAGTGAGGTGAAAGTTCTAAGTTGGCCTTTTCTAATGTTCAATTTTCTTTAAAAATCTGATTGTTAGGAGTTCCTTGTGAAATCACTTTTTTCCTTTATCTTTCTTTTGTGAGGGAGAGTAACCTCCTACAGTTATTAATAAAAAAATCCTGGGATTATGGTGCCTTTACTATGATATCATGCTAATTTCAGAAATTAAAATGATTATTTGAGGAAGGTTGTCTAAATGTCAACCTGCAATATCTTCGTCTTTCTCTAACATTACAGTCTATATAGGTTCATTATGCTGTGCTGGGTCATTAAATTTAAGAAGAAATTAGGACAGCCATAATGTGACAAAGGGATTCAGTCATGCATATTTCATAATTTTAAAGACAAGTAACTAATAGAACTACACAAAGAAAGTTTCATTACAATATATATTCAATAACTATTTCTGGGAGTCATCTCTACAAGTCTGTAATAATTCTCTGCTCTCCAGAGGTTTCAAAGTAATTTCTTGATCCTTGCCTGTTTTGAAATGTAATTTACTCTACTATAGATCATTACTCACTTTTTTTTTTTCATCATTCATTTTTTAAGTAAAATGTATAAACAAACATTCTTTAGTTCTGATCACACCCTTCCTAGTATACTTTATCTATGTTGTTGTTGTTAAGTCCAGTTGAGTCGATTCCGACTCATAGCGACCAGGTATAGGGTTTCTGAGGAATGGCTGGTGGATTTGAACCACCATCCTTGTGATTCAAACCAACCTCTGGTGCAGTGCTTATCCTACAGTGCCACATCATATGCCGTGTGTATACTACCACTAGCATTTATTGAGTCTCTATTGAGTACCTGTTGTTGTTATTATGTGCTGTAGAGTCGGTTTCCACCCATAGCAACCCTGAACAGGGTTTCCGAGGCTGTAAATCTTTACAGGAGCAGAAAGCCTCATCTTTCTTCCACGGAGGAGCTGGTAGTTTCGAACTGCTGACCTTGTGGTTCGCAGCCCAATTCGTAACCACTACACTACCAGAGCTCCTTAGCACTGTACAAATGTTTTCACTTCTGTCATCTCTTCCACTCTACCCTATGAAATACAGTTGCATAGTTATAGTTACTCCTGGTTTTTCTCAGATTAAATAATTGAACTGCAAAATTATAAATCAATGATATGTCCAGAGCCTTACAGTAACGAGAACCAGGGCAGAGATTCAATCTTGAATCCTTGTGACAGCATGTCCCATGTTTGGTTAATACTGGTGTTCTAAAGCAGATCATGGAGCCCTGGTGTGGTACTGTAGGATAAATCATTGGACTGAAAGGTTGGTTTGAATCACAAAGTTGGTGGTTCAAATTCACCAGCTGCTCCTTGGAAACCCTATACAGAGTTGCTGTAAGTCAGAAATGACTTAACTATGATTAACAACAAAGCAGATCATATTCCTATTGATTTTTATGGATGAGGAAATGAGGCCTAGTTAAGGAGAAAAATTGCCTGAAGTTCCACAGTTTTCCTTTTCCTTCCTGAACTACTATGATTTTTCTTCATTGGCCTCCAAATGTTTTTGGAAGTAGACATAGAACTACTCCCTCATATGTTTGCACAGTTTCTGCTGCATCCCTTCCACTAAATGCTGAGGATTTCTACTCCTAATCCACATTCCCACATCCCACCTCTTCCTCAGGATTCAGATTTTTCTCTAGTTTTCTGGAACATCTCTACCCAAATGTCACAGATGAGAAAACGTGAAATGTGAGCTCTACAGCATTGGAACTGTTCGCCCCTTTCATAAATGTTTGTTCCTCTTAAATGCTGCAATTTCTTGAGGGTTTCTTTCTGACAGTAATTTTTTGTCTTTTCGTTCAGCTGTAACTGAATTATCTCCTTTTGCTTCCTTGAATTTTGAGACTATACTTTTGATTTTGGAATCTTTAGCCTTGAGCCTCTCCAAAATTTAATATCTATTTTTTCTGAGATGTTTACTTGCTATAGCTCCCTGGGTAGCGTAGATATTTCTAAAATACAAGTTCTACTCAGAATCCCACATTTCTAGCGATCCTCGGATGCATATTCTTCTTGCATTATTGAATCTGTGTGTCATCCTTTACAGTTCCTTCAATGTAACTTTCAATGTCATCCTTTATAATTCCTCACATGGGATTACCACAATCTAACAAGTTTACTTCTGAAATGTTTTTCAAATTTGGCTTCTATTTTTGGTCTTATTGCTACTACTTAATCAAAGCTGACCATCTACAATGTCATTACACTCTATGTAGTCTCATTTAACAGAAAGAAGATGCATTTATTGAGTTTCTGTTATCTGCCAAGTACAGCAGTAAGGAGGAAAGAGATAAAAATACAACCCTAAATTTGAATGACTTGTGTCGTAATAGGCAACTTTCCATAGTTTTTTGCTTTTATTTATATGTCTTTCTTTCTGCCCCACCTACATTTTCTTCATGCTTCTTTTTCAAAAAAGATATAATTCGATCAGAGTAATTAAAGTTTACTGACTCTTTTAACCATAACTGTTCAAATTTAGTGATCTTGTTTATTGATGAAGCTCCTTCAAATCTCATTCTCAAATTTTCAAATATGAGCATATAAATGTCAGTATTATTGTGATCATGCTGGAGATATTTGAAAATAGCATGCTAGTTTTTTGAGGGGTAGTTGAAATTAAATTTTAGAGAAATACAAGGCATCCTGAGGGTAAATTAAATGATGATAATATATGAAACGAACTGATACTTTCAAAGCACTATAGTTTGGTAGAATATATGTTAAGTTCTAATATGTCCCACGAGCACATATAAAATAAATCTCCACTTAGAAGGTTTTAGAACAAAATCATCCTTTTCAGATTCCAGAAGTCTTTTTAATGGGAATTTTTAGTGTGCTAAAAGCTTTCTATATGTTCTACAATAGTGGTTGTCAGATTTAATGCAGTACTTTTCTATTGCTGATAGGTACACACTGGTGGATATTTTGCGTGCCATCTTACTCTCTTTAGAAGCCATGATTGAAGATCCTGAGCTTCAAGTGAATGGATTTGTTTTGATCATAGACTGGAGTAACTTCACCTTCAAGCAAGCCTCTAAACTTACACCAAGCATGCTGCGATTAGCTATTGAAGGCCTTCAGGTAAAGAGCTACAGTTTACCCAGTTTTTGTTTCCAATGTCCTTTGTCAAGTGGTTTAGTGAATTTCTCTTGTCTCATCTGTTAGAGTAGCCAAATGTCTTGCTTACACAATATTAAAAACAATTAAAGAATAATATTCAAGCTTAAATGTTACAATATATAAAGTATTATAGCAGAAAAGCTAAAGGACGTGGGCCTAATAGTTAGCACTCACCATCTCTAAGCATAAGTACAAGTGACAAGCTAATTTGATAATGAGAATACATGACATCGTTTGGATTTTAGTTCCTAAGCAATTTAAGCTTCCTTGTTGTTGATTTTTCTTTCTTGGTTTATATATATTTGTCATTTAGCTAAATATTTGCTTCATTAATCTATTTAACACAGTCAGTTTGCCATATGATCACCATCCTCATATTGCCTAAAAATGATTGTGGGAAAGTTATCTAATTTGTTCTTTGATTTTTACAACACAAAATCACTGCTTTTCTTTTTCACTTACTTGGGACTTATATTGTTTGTTTTGAGGGAAGTAAGTCACAATCAATATGTAGAAATAGGACATCTTCCAATCAATGATAATTCTTTGACTGATTTGGAATTATAAAATGAAAAAATAATTATTATTTAGTGAAATTTCATAATATTTCTTTTGCCATTTTATTTTTCACACTTAGAATATGTTCTTTTGTTCGCTAATTTGCACCACATTTTTTGTTTAACTTTTATGGAATAGATTTCAAACTTTTAAAAAAGATTTGCTAATTACCTCTTGAGAGTCATGTTATTCATTATTTATTTTTGATATTTTAAGAAGTATTTTAGAAGCTTTTATGTCAGCAGTTAATTTTTCTAACTTTTAGCTTTGAAAATATGACTTGTTTTGAAATCACTAGTTATATGTTTTTTTGTCATTCATTACACCTAGATGATAAATCTGTTTTTTCTTAATGTTGAATAAATCAAAATTATCCAGATTTCTAGTCTATAGTAATTTTTGACTGTTTGTACGGTAATCTGGGCGTCTGGTATAGCACTGTAGGATCAGCACTAGATTGAGAATCACAAGGTTGGCAGTTCAAACCCACCAGCTGCTCCTCAGAAGCTGCTATGAGTCAGAGCCGACTTGATGGCACTCAACAACAACAACACAGGCATCTAAACTGACGGCTAAAAAAGGGCCATTTCTGCATGTAGCAGGACATTTTAACCAAACTGAATTTAGTTTGATTTCTGTCTCAGGAGTAGGTATGACATACTGATTTATTTTTCTCTGGGGTAGTTTTTTTTCCCCAAATGAACTTTGTGATTATTTGCTTGGCATCAGGCTTGCTCCTGCTGGATCTTTAGCAACATCGTTTATCAAAATAAATAAATAAATAAAACAAGAACTCTTCAGAGGCAGTTGATAAGGGTTGGAAGAGGGCTTAAGCCATGGCTTGTTTAGAGATACTTTTATTATGGAGAATCAGAACAAATTCTACCCTGTTTTCAGGGATATATACATTAAGTGTCCTTCAGTTTGTGAAGAAAATTTGTTACCACTGACCATATTAGTTAACACAGAATGATAATTTACCCTGTAATAATTATTATTCCTATTTCATTTGTCTTAAATATGAATAACAATCTTATGTTTATTCTGTTTGCACTGGGGTAGTCTAGGTCTTCCTTTAGCTGCATTAAGTACCTTCTGAATTGTGGAGTAGAGAACTGCTACTCCATGAGTAGCATGTTGCTAGTTTCCATAAGTAGCTTCTGACTCATGGAGTAGAGTAGAACTGTGCAGAGTAACTGCTCATTACCGTTTTCAAGGATTTGACTTCTGGAAGCAGATCTTCAGGTCTGTTTTCTAAATCACTTCTAAGGCACTGTTTGTGCTACCCTGGGAAGGCTGCATGAAGGACTAGAGAAGTCACACTATTTCTCAAGCAATTTAAAAAACTGCCTTAGAAATAGATTCAATATTATTTCCCAGTTTACATACAAGGGATTCTGGCAGTATAGTGGTTACAGGTAGGGCTGCTAATATCACAGTCTGCAGTTTGAAACTACCAGCTGTTCTTCAGGAGAAAGATGAGGCTTTCTGCTCCTGTAAAGATTTATAGCTTTGGAAGCCCTGTACAGGGTCGTTGTGAGTTGGAACCACCTCCATAGCATATAATCACCATCACCATCACCACCAATTTACATACTTTTTTCAGTATTTCATAGTAGAATGCTAAGACATTATAAGAGAACAAACTGACAACTTGGACATTTTTGGAAGCTTCCATGTTAGCCATGGCAAACTTCTTTAAAGTGCTAAGTTTAAGCATAGCAGAAGCTATAGTCAGGTTAAACCTCAATATCTGTGCCTAAAGAGAGAGATTCTTCTCCACCTATGAATGAACCTGTACTGAATATTACTGAATAGCCCCCAGAAATGTCTCAGTCCTTCTTTTTTTACTCCCAGGACTTAGCCTGGGTTGATTCCTCTAAATTGCCAATTGTCAAGACACTTACAATTAGTAAGCCAATCATGAGAATAATGTTGACATGCTCTTAACTTTTAAACCCTCGTTTTTTCTCACTCAAATTAATTTTTTATCTATCTATCTATCTCTGTGTTTATATCTATATATAGAACCCAATAGAAAATGTGAATAGGAATATAAGATGTACTAAAAATGTCATATTGTGACATGTGTGATTTCACATTTAGTCTCCTATTGAAGTAACAGTTTCAACTTTTCTAATCAAGTCCCTGTTTTACTTTGCATTTTCTACATGTGGTCTATTACTATATATTGCTATGTATATAATTTCTGATGTCAGATGGATCTTGGCTGAAAGCAGAGAACACCAGAAAGATGTTTACCTGTGCTTTTTTGACTATGCAAAGGCTTTCGATTATGTTGATCATGACAAGCTATGGACAACATTGTGAAGAATGAGTATTCCCAAATACTTAATTGTACTTATGAGGAACCTGTACATAGACCAAGAGACAGTTGTTTGAACAGAACAAGGAAACACCAAATGGTTTAATGTTAGGAAAGGGTTATATTCTTTCACCATATTTATTCAATCTGTATGCTGAACAAATAATCTGAGAAACTGGATTATATGAAGAAGAATATGGCATCAGGATTGGAGGAAAGCTCATTGTGATATGCAGATGATACAACCCTACTTTCTGAAAGCCAAGAGGACTTAAATACTTATTGATGGAGATCAATGACCACAGCTTTTGGTATGGGTTGCACCTTAATGTAAAGAAAACAAAAATCCTCACCACTGGATCATTAAATTACATCCATGTAAATGGAGAAAAAATTGAAGTTGTCAATGACTTCATTTTTATCAACCATCAACACTCATGGAAGCAGCAGTCAAGAAATCAAAACGATGTATTTCATTAGGCAAATCTGCTGTATATGACTTCTTTAAAGTGTTGAAGAGCAAAGGTATCAGTTTGAGGACTAAGGTTCGCCTTTTGCAAGTCATGATATTTTCAATAACCTCACATGCATGCAAAAGTTGTGTAGTAAATAAGGAAGACCTTAGAAGAATTAATGCATTTGAGTTATGGTATTTGAGTAGAATATTGAGTATCGTGGACTGCCAAAAGAACAAATAGATCTGTGTTGAAGAAGTGCAGCCAGAGTGCTCCTTGGAAACCAAGATGGCCAGACTTCATTATTCATACTTCGGACATATTGTCAGGAAGTACCAGTCACTGAAGAAGGATATCATGTTTAGCAAAGTGGAACGTTGGGGAAAAAGAGGAAGACCCCCCAACAAGATGGATTCACACAGTGGTAGTGGCAGTGGGCTCAAGCATAGCAATGATTGTGCGGTTGGCCCAGGACTGGGCAGTGTTTCGTTCTGTTGTGCCCAGGGTTGCTATGAGTCGGTACCAACTCGATGGCACCTAAAAACAACATATATTTAATTTAGAAAATGTATAAAATGTTTTTCAAGATTTCAAGATTTTTCAAGATCATTAAATGTTTAGAATAAACATGCATGATTTTTGGTTGTTGAACATAGTTATCACAATCATTAATACCACAGCATTAAGTATTTTCTAATTAACTTAGGAAAATTAAGAAATGGGAATAGTTTAATAATTCAGAAATGATCTCTATACAGCCATATTTATACGATGTTGATTTTATTAAGGTAAATGCAAAAATAAATAAATAAATAAAAATAAGAAAGACTACCAGCTTTTCTAGTGGCAGAGAGAAAACTTATTTTACTGACATGCTTTATGAAAGGGATGTTACTAAATTTTGAAAAGTCTTCAGTTTACTTTATCTTGAAATGGGTGTATACCCTGTTGTTGTTATTGTTAAGTGCCATCGAGTTGGTTCGACCCATAATGACCTTGTATAGGGTTTCCAAGGAACAGCTGGTGAGCTTGAACCACTGACCTTGCAGTTCAAACGACTTTGCAGTCTGGCGCATTAACCCACAGCACCACACCAGGACTCCTATCCACACATACAAGCCCCTTTCTCCCTTGAGCCGAAGAGTATTTTGAGTGATCTAGTTAGAAATAGTACCTTCTACTTTGGATGAAGGAGTCCTGGTGTAGCATGGTGCGTTAATGTGTTAGACTACAAAGTCATTCGGTAACCTTATACAGGGTTGCTATGGGTTGGAATTGGCTCTGCCGCACTTAACAACAACAACAACTTTGGATGAATATGTATAGACCATTGCCATGATGTCCATATTTAAGATCACAGCACGAGGTTAATTAAGGGCAGTGTGGAGGGCTGGGAATAGAATGAGCTTTGGAGGCAGCCAGATTTGGGTTTGGATGGCAGTTCTGCCACCTACTAAGTATTTGAATGAGTTACTTAGCTTGGCATTGTTGTTGTTGTTGAGTGCCATCGAGTCGGTTCCGACCTATAGCGACCCTGTACAGGGTTTCCGAGGGTGTAAATCCTTACGGGAGTAGAAAGCCTCATATTAAAATATTATTACCATTGTTGTTGTTAAGTGTCCTTGAGTTGGTTCTGACTCATAGCTACCCAGTATTGCGTTTCTTATGAGCAGCTGGGGGGTTTGAACTACCAAACTTGTGGTTTGAAATCCAATGCTGATGTTACAGTGCCAAACCTTTAGAAATGATAATATCTTTACATATCAGTGGTAACAATGATTAAAGTGATTGATGTGAATTAACTTCTTTTTTCAGGCAGCATAATTTTCTGGGTGTATGCTACATTTATCATAATTCCATGAAGAATGAAAATTTAATGACATTGGAAATTTGAATACTATCACATTTTATTCTGGTTACTCAGATTGTAAATAATGCTTTCTCCATCACCTCCTTTATCTCTCTGTGTAGTTAAGTGGTATCTAGCTTCTTTTATATTGGATGCCATATAAAATATATTTATGTAGGAAGTCAAAAAAAAAAAAAAAAAAGAAATGATTTCATCCAGTGAAATTTTATCTTTGTTTCTTTTATGAGAATCTTCAAACACAGGTGAAAAGGTGCTGATTGTGGACTTGTCCTGGACCATGAGTGCAGAGCAAGAATTTGCTAAGTGGATAAAGAGAAGAAGGAAATTTTAGGCAGAGGAACTTTAGGGATACACTTTGAACAAACACATAGCAATCAGGATTGAAAGCACTTGATGAATCTGTTATGACACATCTGGAACAAGGAGCACATTAAGGCATTGGAAAGGCAAGCTGAGATGTATGGGACAGATGGCGGCACGCTATGCAAGGTGAAATGCTGTGCCTGTGCCTTCTAGACAGAGGAAGTTTGAGACAAGAATGTGACTTGATCATTCCTCTACAATGAAAAGATCTTTTGGTTAGAAAAATGGATTTAGATAAAAAGAGGGAAGGGCTTGATCCAGAGAATTCCCAAACTGTCCTTAAAGTAATTATATCAATCTGATATTGTTGTTAAATGCCGTTGAGTCAATTCCAACCCATAGTGGCCCTGTATAGGGTTTCCAAGGAGCAGCTAGTGAACTTGAACCACCGATCTTGCAGTTCAAATGACTTTGCAGTCTAATGTATTAGTCCACAGTGCCATAGGACAGAAAATTAAACTTCAGATAAACTAAGATACCTAACTAATTTTCCCAGTTGATGTCAAAGCCTGAATCCTGGCTGCTTGGACTCAGAGAGCAATTCTTTCCTGAATCTTGTTTCTATTGTCTCAGTGTAACTTCCCTCAATCACCCAATTCCTTACATTTTAATACAGATGAAATTTGTGGAATTGGAATAAACATTAAAATTCTAATAAAAAACAGCCAAAAATGTCTGTGACCTTTCACAGTTTGTTTGTTTGTTTGTTTGTTATTGTTTGTTTTGGATACCAGTGGCTTAGCCATTTTCTTCTTCCTCGTTATCTGCCTCCTTCAATGACCACTAGCCTCCCAATTGTTCTCTGTGATAAACAATGCAGGCACATGGAAAGCCACTTTGCTGGTAGTTATGGCTAAGCTTTGTCTCTCCTACTTTGGACACATTATCCTGAGAGAACAGTCGCTGGACGAGGATGTCATGCTGGGTAAGGTGGAGGGTCAGAGAAAAAGAGGAAGACCCCCAACGAGATGGATCAGCCAGGCAGCATCATTGATGGCGTCAAGTGTGGTAGCGGTAGTGAGGTTGGCCCAGGATCGGACATTGTTTCGTTCTGCTGTGCATGGGGTTGCTAAGTCGGTTCCGACTAGATGGCACTTGACAACAATGGAGAACCGAGTCCTAGTGTGGTGCTGCAGGATAATGTACTGGACCGAAAGGTTGGTTGGAACCAGTGGGTGGTTCAAACTCATCAGCTGCTCCTTGGAAATGTTATACAGGGTCACTATGAGTTGGAAACAACTTGAGAGCACTTAAGAACAAGGAGAGCTTAGTCAACACAGCCACAGATATCGGCCATTTTAAACATTGGCTCAAGACAATTATGTGTATTTTCTCTTTGCAGAATTTTCACAAGCTTTAAAAAAAATTTTAGATAAAAGATATTAATCATTTTACCACTATAATATCCGTGGTGGGTATGACACAGCATCAGATAATTTTGTGAGAAGAAGGTGTTCAGATTTCATTTGAAAGAAAATACAAAGAGAAAATTGTCTTGCTACTTACAAGACATTAATTGATTAAGGTAGTCATAGAAACAGGAAGCATCCCAGAAAATCAATACAAGATTAAGTGAATGTGACTTGTAGACTCTAAGGTATCTGTCTGGGAAACCAATTAAAACATACAATGTTTGGAAATACCTAGAACACTTTAGAAGCTGCATTAAATGATGTGCTTTTAATTTTTTTTTTTTTGGTGGTTGTTGCTCCATTTAAATTTTTTTCCTTGTAAAGCATTACTATGCTTAAAACTCACTAGTAATAAGAAAATTTAACTCTTATAAATCTGGCATGTATTTGTGAATTTCCTAAATTAACCTAACCCTACCTGTGTCATCTGTTGCGGATTGGCTTACATATCCATTATTCCTCTTCATTTGGGTACACATGTGTTTCTTTGATTTTGCTTTCATAATTTTATAGGAATTCCCAAACTCCATCTGCTGAAAAGTACATAATGCAGGCAAGGCATGGCTTGCTAGTAAGGGGTCTGCTTGTAACAAGGGATTGAACAGCTTTTTGAATTATTACACAAGACTCAGATGCAGGGTCATCTCACATTGCCTAAAACAGTGCCAGATGTCATAAGAGTCCTTAATAGATAGGACTTGGGAAGCAAAAATAATATGTAATTGGTTCACAGTGCTGAATGCTGGCCCTTTGTTTTGACTCAAGGGCCCAGTGTTACCAACAACCAACAATCTGCTGGCTCTATGATCTCTGACCATTCATGTGGAAGGTAGAAAATGCTGCCTCTACACATGCTGGCTCTCACTGTTTGGAAGCTCAGTCCTCCTAGGGAATCTTGCCAAAACCAGAGGATGTGTTAGTGACTTGGAATGTCACTGTCCAAGGCTAGCGGGTGAGAAGTCCCATTAACATCAGGGTAGCGTTAGATTATCCAGTTTTCCAAATATTAACTGCTTTGAGGCTGAACCTGTGTGTGTAGGGTGGGTAAAGGAGAATATAAAAGGAGCTCAGTGAGATACTGAATAAATTAGGAATTTATAATAAAACAAAAGATAATGTCCTTTGCAACAACATTCTTTTGTAATAGTTGTTCACCTGCATTATTTTCAGACTTATAATACTTTGGATCTTGCATACATGCTATCTTATAAACCTAAGGCAGCATTATGGTGCATTCATAGGAGGAGGTCAGAAGCAACACCTGCCATTTTGAAAATGAACACACAGATTTGTGAACTGTATTCTTTAAGACAGCTTGGTGGTGGGAGCATATATTTCCACATTGTGTCTGCACAGGCAGAACCATATTGAGAAACAGTGACAAGGGCAGTGTGTAAAAAAAGTGACATTTCCTTCATCACATGAATAGCTGTCTGAACTAAGTGTGCTTCCTTTCAGTTGTTACTTAACCTGAAACAAAATGAGTGAAAACCCAAACATTGCTTTATTTCATGGTGTGAAAATAAGATGGTTTGTCTGAAAGGCTTGGTCCTCAGAAGAAGGATGCTGTCTTTTTGAAAAGCAGACAACAGGCTTGTAAAAGCTATATATAATACTCAGTTTAACAGAAAGGCTGAGGATTATATAACCTTTCATATGGACTAGATTGATTGTGTATGTAAACATATATACACACACATCTATATTAATACTTTTTTGCATTAAAATTGTTATTCAATTCTTGTTAGCAGAGGAACTTGTTAAATATATCTAGTTGTAAGAAGTAGGTGTCAACTTTGACAAAAATGAAGAGGTGAGTTTCTTAATACATGCTTAGTGAATCATAGTAGAAAGTTTAATTATCAATAAAATTTAATACCTCACACTACAAAAGGGACTAGTTATCATTTTGCTTCCAATAGTCTAATAATTGGAGCATAAGAAGGCACAGAAGTAATATAACACATTTTTCATCTGAGTCATTGAGATAATAATGAATGGATAGAAAGTAATTATCTATAATGAAAAAGTGAACAGACCATATGAGCTAGTCTGCATTTCATTTTCTTGTCTGTGTTTAGACATGTCCTTAACTAGAGAGCAGAATAAGTAAGTACAAGTTCTTTTTTTATTCTTTTCAGTGGCAATGTAAATGCATCTTGATACATTCTTTTCTCTGAGAGGAACCTCAATTTTTCACTTTCTTCAACTCAGAACTTCAAAATGTGAACATCCATTTATCCCTTTTACAAATTAGTCTAGGAGCACAGATATACAAGGTTTTTCTAGAGATGATGATAAAATTGACCTACTTATCTTTCAAATGTCCAGCCATTTATTTCATCTTCATAAATGCAGCCGTGTGTACACTTAATAGTAATCTTTTGACATCTTAATTTATGGTGCCTTTTTAATTTTCTTGTATTTCAAAATCCTGGACCATAATGTTAGAATCTAGGAATCTCTTTTATCTTCATCACTAGGTAATGTTCATGCTGTTGAAGTACTCTTCTCTTTCTGAGGAGCTGTTTTTAATGGGCTTTGTTTTCTTCTTAGTTGAAACTGTAGAACACAATAAACGCACAAGAAAAATGCCCTCTTGTGCTTATCGCAGGTTATAATTTGATGCACAATTAATAATAGTGTGCTTGTATGGCTTCAAGTCAACTACATTATGAACACTTCTCATCAAGTTGGGATTTTTGAAATGCAGATATGCAACAACCAGACAAAAAATGTGTACATTGGTTCACCCATACAAATAAATGTTTCTAATAATGCTCTTCCTTGTGATTCAATAACACACATTCTTTCTACCTTCTTCCCTTGCCATCTTCTGCATGTGGTTTCCAAGGTCATTCTGGTCAACGTCTTGTAAGATGAAAAAGCATGGGGAGCACCAGAAGTGGTGTGCATTACTTCTTCTTTCATTCCATTGGTTAAGATCCAGCCAAGTAGACTCTTAACAACAGAGGATGTTGAACAATGTAATCAGCATTCCTAGGAAGAAGAAAATTGATTGGACATCTTGTACACAATGCTGATTCCCTAAAATAACTTTGATGACTGTTCAAGCAGTTCCTTAAGGGGTGTTTTGCTTATGCTCTTTAGAAAGAAGAGGTGGTAATTAGTGTTTCAAGGAAGTTTAATTCCGACAGTTTAACACAAAGGAACAAATGCAGCTTTCTACCAATTCATTCGGTGTACTGATTGCTATCTGTGTATCTATGTACCTGACTAGATTTGTCTAAGTGAGAGGGCTGGTAATTTTTTATGTCCTGGAATCAGTGTAGCTGTATCTCTTTTGAGAAATGTATCATGGGTACGAGTCAGTCAATTCAGCTCTGACTTTCTAAGAACAGTAACGTGAGCATTTCTAAACTATCTGAATTTAATAATAGTAAAAATGTAACTCATTCCTCTAATTCTTTAAACATGCTCAACACAGTGTTATAGACTGGATTCTATTTCCCCAAAATATATTTTGTAGCTTTTAATCCCTATACCTGTAGTTAGGAGCCCTGGTGGCACAGTGGCGAAAGTGTTTGACTACTATCTAAAAGGTCAGCAGTTTGAGCCCACGAGAAACTCCTGAGAGGAAAGAAAAATCTGACTGTCTTCTGTTGCAAAGATTATAGCCTTGGAAATGCTATGGGCCTGCCCTGTAGGGTCACAATAAATAGAAATCAACTTGATGGAAGTGGGGTTTTTTTTTTTTTTTAAATGTATACTTGCGGTTATAATCCCATTTTCGAATGAGTTTCTTTGCTTGTTTTATTAGGCAGGGTTAATGTAGGATGTGTTTTTAAGTAAAAAAAAATATATATATATATATATATATATATATATATCAGCAGATAAACAAGTATAGATGTAGGAAGATAGATGCCCAGCTATATGAAGGTCATCAAGTAACCAAGGAACAAAAACTGAAAGGATCAGGGCCTTTCCCAAAGTCATCAGAGAGAAAAAAAAAAAACTCTCCTTTGAGTTGGCAGCCTTATTTAGGAATTCTAGCTTCCTCAATTGTGGGGAAATAAATTTCAGTTAAAATCATCTGAGTTTCTGTTTCATGTTCACATATACATTTTTAATTGTGTGGAATATATATAACAAAACAATTGTTAATTCAATAATTTTCCTAGTGGAATTCAGTGACATCACCACTATCTTTTTCCAAATTGTTGCACACCATTAACAGAAACTCAACACTCCCTATCAGTACCTCCCTTTATCTCTTCTCTTCCATCCTTGGAAACTACTAGTAACCTTTGCTTTTTATACACTTGCTTATTTCATGTAAGTGGGATCATATGGTATTTCTTTTTTTGTGACTTAACTCACTCAGCATAATATTTTCTGGATTCATCATGTTGTAGCATGTTCTAAGGCCCTTAGCTATTTTGACTTCTTCTTTCCACCTCTTAAGAGTCATTTTATGGTTTTTCTTAAATGCAATTTCTAGAGTTTTAGTTAAATTTAATAGAAGGAATAGAGACAAGCATGTCTATTTGGTATTTCCAGAAACAGTAGTCTGAGTTACATGTTTCTCACTTCCCAAAATTTTATCAAAATATCAGATCTACTAGTGCTACCATGCCTCCTTTGGTTCTCAGTAATGAAGCATGTTTATTATCATTTGCAATGTTCATGCTTTATCCTTTTAAACAAACATCTAATGTATGATTACAGGGTGATAGAAATGAAATACACATTTACATATGTATGATGCTTTCTAATCTGAGTTCCCAGAGATCATCCCTCCACACCAGAGGTAATATATGGAATCAATTTATTAAAAAAAATAAAAATCCAAGTGATTGTATTTATAATTCTTAGAAATTAAGTATAGGCATACCTGTCTTAAGACTTTAAGTCTTTAAAAATCATTCTTATTTACAAATAACTAATGATTCAGGCAGAGATGCAACTTTATCACTTGGTTTCAAAAGAAGATCCCAGAGAGATGCCTTTATCAGCTCATGGTTAAAGAAAATCACATTATACCCCACATAGGAAAATGATGGGTCGCTATAGGACTGGCCAACAGACTACATTTAGTTATTGAGGGCTGACATCTCAAAATTGGATCAGTATTGTAGTGGGTTATTGCAATATTGAAAACTTGGCCAGCTAATAAAATCAGTGAAATAGGAGTAAAACCCTCTCTGGTATAAATTAGTAGGGATTTTTTTTAGGTTAATAAAATATTTAGATATAAGAAGGACTTAATTCAAAGAAAAGCTAAAGTGACTTCAGTGCTGCATAGGAACCATCAAGGGAGACAGACTGAATGGAACAGCACCATGGAGAGCTCCTAGGAAGGAATAGAATGGTGTTTGCCTCCACAGCCTCTAAAGCAGTCTCTTTCAGAAGAGATCATGATCTCTGCAGAAATACAGATTTCTCAATAACCCCCATAGCTCATAGTTTATAAGTTTGAATCGAGGATACATTTTTCAAATGACCCCAAACTCTCCCTATAAGATTCCTTTCCCTTCTTATCTAGCTCTTGTTTTTGGTCTTTGTGGAGTTTTCTAGAAGCTTATATATGGCTATCATTGAACTTTATGACCTGATACAGTTCTCAGACCCAGAACTCATGAACTGAAGAACATAAATTCCCATTAAGAGGACCTTTCAAAGCCAATAGTATACAATAATGATTCCTTCTTTCCTTTGTAAAGGAACCCAGAAACATTTACTTAGGTAGAGTGGGGTAAAAGAGTACCCAAACGCTGAAATGATTGTTGGACAAGGAGCCAATTTGACATTCCTACCTGGGACTGAAATTGGCATCATAGATCCCTTATGTTAGAGTGGGAGGATGTGGGAGGGGACAACAAATAAGTGGAGTTATAGCTGAAGTCTGATTCACAATGAGCTCACTGAATCTACAGACTGACATAGTGGTCATTTCCCTTGTCTAGGAAGAAATTCTTTATAAGATGGAAGAGCTTTTGACCATTAGTTACACTGATAGCTGTGGTTTGCTCCACTAATCTTAATGTTTTAAGTTTTTTTATGGAAAATTAACCAACCAGCATCCTGAAGATGTGATTTGCACATGGGGTGAATTTATTATTTAAAGCAAGTGAATATGAGTAATATTATAGGGTGGACTGTAGTGGGTATTGTAATGTGCTGCACAGAATTTCCCCTTTAGGACTAATGAAAGCAGGTATTCCCCCAGTACCAGGAGTGTTAGCGACTGATAATTTAAGCCAAGTTCCTCTCCATGAATCACCTTTGCTTAAAGAGAACTACTTTGCCAGAGAGTATGATTATTAAGTAACCATAAATGTTAAGGTCAATATGGAAGTAAAAGTATTGTGTCCCCTTTCCTTCATTGTAAAAAGCTCTGAAAACCACTCAAAATCTAGAGCTTCCTATGGAATTAACTGTATTCTCTGTTGGAACTGTATCACAGTTCATTACCTCCCTCTGTCTAATTCTTATTTCCTAAATTTAATAGTCTTGTACCTGGAAGTACTTCTTCATAAACCTTCTGCATGTACATTTTGGTTTTAGAATCTGTTTTCCAGGGAACTCAACCTAAAACACATAGTATAATTTATAGCATTTATTATTAATTTATGTATCGTAGTAATTATAATGTTAAAAATGGCTACCCACTTAATAGACAAACTTTACAGTGAAATAGACTTGATGGCATTTAACAACAACAACAAAAGTGTGAGCAAAATTCCTATGATGTATGGTATTTCCATTGAACATTAGAATTAAAATGTTAAGTGAGATATGTGTGATATAAGCTTAAATGAAAAATATGATCACATCTGTGGTAATATATTTTTTAAATGTGAGAAGAAAATGCATTAGAATGAAACATTGATGTGTTGATGGTAGTACTATGGTGATATTTTCTTTTATATCCTCTTGTATTTTACAAATTTTACAATTGGGAACATAGAACTTTTACCTTAAAAATTATTTCAGGTATGATCTACATTAAAAAGTAGATGGAAATTTTAACAAGTAAATACACAACATGCCATGTTAAAAAGGTACCTGGTTTAAAATGATTTCTCTTTTAAAATAATATTAACATAGGCAGATGACTAAATTAATGGAATCAAGCAGCTGTAGCTGCTCACCTTAAGAACATTATGTAGTGTTATACACTGAGCTATGATGGGTCACATTTGGGGAACAGAAAAAAAAAATTACAATAAGATCCAGAGGAGAAGAAATAGTGGAAATATAAATATGTTTTGGAATAAAGTAACACAAATCCTTAAAAGGCATGTTTTTGAAAGCCATCAGACTAAAATAAAGCTTAAAATATTATTGTCACATTACACCACATGTAATAGCCAGTTTTGGTAGGAGGAATGAAGGAAGCTAATTTAGTGAAACTTCCTATCAATAAACACTATTTAAAAAATATTTTATGCAAATCCCAAATGAGACAGACATGGCTACTTTAAGTAAAATTCAAAAAAAGCATATAAATTATGCCGTACCAAAACAGTCATGCTTTCAAACAATTGTATTGTTATTTCTGCCTGCTCATTATATTCTTGTATTGTTAGAATCAATTCAATAAGTGAAAAAGTAGAATTTACAGACAGAAATTGTTTAATGGTTCACAGAAGAGGTTTTGGTGAGCATGGACCAGAATGTAAGAAAGCTTTATGAAAGAGTTGAAAATGGTACCAGATCTTCAAGGATGACAAGAGTTAGTCAAGTAGAGAGGCATAGGGATCGTATCAAACATATAGAGGTGGAAACTAAAAATATTTGCATTATATATATATATAGCAATGAGTTCAGGCAGTCAGAAATGAAGATTTTGTGTAAAAAAGACAGGGTAGAAAAACTGAAGAAGTCATCTAATGGGTTGAGGGTCAAATTGGGATAAACACTGAGTTGAAGAAAACTAGGAAATTTATATTTTATGAAGAAAGAGAATCATTGAAATTTTGAGTAGGAGAATTAAAAGAGAGATACTATGGAAAAGTTATGTGGCATCATTCATTTGTTCATGGTTTCATCCTACAATTATGTATTGAGTGCTCACTAATGCTGTGAGGGATAATTGAGAAGAAAGAAGTTCAAGACGTAGAACCTTAGAAGACTATGATTTTATTTCAGTTCAGAAGTGTTGAACTTCTACATTAGTCTGGTCAAGTGGTAATGAAAAAGCAGCAAAGGTACTTTTTGTTGGTATTCTTCTCCATCCATATATTTTTTATTGCCTTCCTACAAATCTTTGTTATCTCTCTCTTTATTTAAAAGGTGAAGCATTGGCCCTGTCCCAGGTCCAGTCCCTCTCTGTCTTCCTGAAGCGTGATTCTATTCACCAGATACTCCCCTACGCTACATCTCTGCTCACAGTGTTCTTTTTTCATTAACAAGAAATAAGGGCTCTGCCAGCCTTCATAGATGTGACGTTCACACTTCTAAAATGAAACAAACCAGAGGTTTTGACATGACAGCCTAAGGCACAGTGTCATTTACAGAGGTTCTTCAAAACAAATAACAAATAAGTTGTTACACATGGTAAATCTCTTGTGGAAAAGATTTCCTCAAAAAGGTTTTATATCTTTGTTCAGCATCTAAAGATAAATTAGTCTTACAATATTAATGAACTGTGAATTCATGGAGGAGGAGATAAAAGCCTTAATCATGTTTTATATGGCTTTAAAAATTCCTATCTTTTAAAATCTGATTAAATGTTGACAAATTTAAAGCAATTATATGTATACTTTAAAATTTTAAAGGTTAGGGATATGCAATTGGACATGATTTTTGCTTACAAACTTTTTTGACTAAGTGAAAGTGAATGAAAACCTGAGTATTAAAACATCACAGAATACCATCATGTGATCTGTCTCTTGTAACATGGATGGTATTTCTTTGGTAGTTTATGTGATTTTATATTGGACTGTTCACTATTCTGTATAGATCTAAATAAATATTAGGAGGTAAATAGCCTAGAAGCACATCTATAGCAATTGCTACAATAAAAAGTGTACTGTAGATAGGTTTTGCATTTTAGATTCTTAGCATTTGAAAGAAACTTAGAAGTCACAGAAGCTATCTCATGCAGAAATGATTTTATGGCAGTTTCAAGAGAGGATTATAAAGTTTCTGTTCAGAATCTGGTAGTGCATTACTTCACATGATGGCCCTTTTCATCTCTGAGTTCTGCAACAAAGCTCTTTCTTGTATTCAGCTAAAATCTCTCTCAGAATGTTTCACCCATTGGTCCTAGTACCAACTCCTCGAACACAATATTAATGGCATTCAACCTAATGCACTGCCTTGTAATATTTGAAGCTATCTGAGATTTCTCCTTTAGAAATTTTTCTCCAAATACATATGGCCAGTTCCTTCACCCCTTTTATCATGACATAGTTTCCAAATAGTGCATCATTCTAGTTGCCTTGTTACAAACTGACATTTTTTTAGTTTACACCCAAATAGCAAAAAAAATTCTTTAGATGTCTTTTGATCAGAGTGGCAAATACTTCCCACTATTGCAAAATTTTATTATTAGATAGCAAAAAGCACATTAATTTAAAGTCTAAGATACTCTGTAAAAGTACAAATTGCATGCCAAAGGGGCAGAAAGAAAGGGCAATGAGATCTTACTGAGGAATATCTTCAAACATACATAGAACTGCAAAAAGACACAGAGGCGGGCTTTGTAGGATTTTTGAGGGAAGAGAAATGAATTGTTAAAAGCACTATAGGCTGAGGAATACTTTACAGGAATAAAAAAGCAGATGACTATGTACATGAAACGTTTGGATGTCACCAAGTAGATTAATTTAGCTGTGTCTTTAAAAAGTTCATCAGTCTCTGTTGAGTTGATTCTGACTCATGGAGACCCCATATCCAGAGCAGACTCCATGGAGCTCTCAGTGGATACGTGTTTTGCATTTGATCACCAAGCTTTTCCTTCAAGGTGGACTCAAACCGCCAGCATTTCAGTTAACATCCTAGGGTGTTATCCATTTGTACCATCTTAGCATTCACGGAGAAGGATATCATGTTTGGTAAAGTGGAGGGTTAGAGAAAAGAGGAAGACCCCCCCCACCCAATGATGGATTGGCACAGAGGTGGCAGCAAAGGGCTCAGATGTAGCAACGATTGTGAGGTTGGCCCAAACCAGGCATTGTGTCATTCTGTTGTGCATAGGGTTGCTATGAGTTAGTACCAACTCGATGGCACCCAACAACGACCAACATTCATAGGACATCATGATAGGAAGTAAGCTTGCAAAAGTTAGTTGACACCAAAAAGTAGAAGGTCACGAGCTTCTTTTCTAGCTGATCAGTCAAGTTTTTAAAGTGACCTTGACATAACAAATATATTTTAATAGGCAAATCTGGTGGTTCTGTGGTGAAAGATGGATTAAAAATGGGGGAAAAGATTGTAACAGTTGCAACATGCTGTTGATTCCCCTTAAGCATGCCATCAACCATATTTTCAACGAATATTGCTTGATGATAGAATTCACAGATACCAAGGAACCTGTGAATTCAAATGGAGATTGATGAGACAGTCAAAAGCATTGGGAGACTAGCTCTCATGAAAATTCCTACAGAGAATGGCTGTTAGAGAAGTTGCATCACCGTCACTTAGTGAAATGTTCATCATTTCTGTACACTGCCTATTTAGCAAGCCATACAGAAAGGGCAGTGTTAGCAGCTGCACAAATGTCAACTCAAAAAGAAGGTAGAAATGATACAGTTCTTCACCAGAGCAGCGGCACAGGAGCAACTGCAGCAGATTCAAGAGTCGGAGTGTAACATCTAGGAGCACATTCCCTGGCCTCTGGAGTGAGCAAAGCTGAATGCCTTTGGGCAGGAGTACCTTCAGACTGAGTGGGTTGCACTTAATTTAGGAGCTGGGTTTGTTGACCTACAGAGTATGCATTTTGGGCATACATCAGCACCACTAAAAGAGCTTTGTAGAATTGCGTAAGCAGGGCAGAGGCAAGAGGCTGTGTAGCTGAGAGACTGAGGACCAGAAAGAGAAGTCTGCCTGTGGGGCATGGTGGGGAAGAGGCTGCTCTGATTGAAGAACCGTGTCCTGACCATTGCTGACCCTGAATAACTTCTCTAATAAACACCATAGTTGGGAATATTTTCTGAATTCTGTAGGCCATTGCAATGGATTATAAAACCCAGCAGAAAAGTAGAGAATGCTATGGAAGGGATGGTTGATGTCAAAATTGGTAAAGAAGGTTGGAATGTGGAGGTTTGTCTGACTTCTCTCTCATAGGAATCAGCCTTTGGCTGATATATGAGTTGAGTGCTTCATCTTCCACCTTGCGAAATCAGAGGACGTTAGATGTGGTCCTCTCACCATTTTTATAGTTGATTTTCTTAAAATATCTCAATACCTCTTTTTATGTTAACTTAAAAATGTTCTTTGACGTAAATGGTTAAATGGACTGTTAATAAAACTGTGTAGATTTAGTTCTTTTCCTTTTAAATTCTGTGTGCAATCACTGACCTCATCTCCGATCCTGTAGAGCTGTTATAGGAGAAAGATAATAGACTGGATCCTTGAATCCATTGTGTGCAGTTTAATCTTCAGTAGGGTCCCATTTATCAAAGAATCTTATCTATGTTTTCAATGCTCTAACAGTGAGAAGCAGAAATGAGTCATTTTGAAGTCAAACTTTATGTCACCTAAAACTATATGTTGTTCAGACTTATATATGAATGCTTGAAGAGTCGCTCACTCCCTGCTGGTTCAGCATAAAGGACAGCCATGTTTTAGAATAGTCCACAGATTACTTCCGTTTGTCTCTTTCCACAGCTCTAAACTGCATGCTACAACCAGGTTATATTAGAATGGAACCCTGCTTTGTAGATCCAGCTCATCTTTTCTGCTTCATATTAATATATGAGACTAGACCTAACTCAGCCAAACCACACAGAGTAAATCATTGCTAGTTCATTTGCTTTGCTTTAGGGTGGGCTTGAAATAATTTTCTAAGGCAAATATTAATTCTTTGTGTAAGGTTCTCATTCATTTAATTATAGTGCTGTTGAAACACAAGTTTTTGTAATGTTGTAGCATTAGGTGACTGGATTAAAGTCCCTCTGTTTTTGCAAACAAATACCAGTCCAAACTCTAGCTCATGAGTTTGCTAAAGGATCTGCTGATCTTTTAAGTGGGTAATTCCAGAATATTGTGGGGAGCACCACTACAAATTCTATTGCTAAAACACTGAAGAATATATTTGCAATCTACTAGTACTTTTTTTTTTTTTTGCATTAGTCTCATTTTTGAGGTGTTAGTCTTTTTTCCCCCTTAATCTATACTTAGTAGAAGAAGCTCTGGTACTGTAGTGGTTACAAGTCGTACTGCTAACTACAAGGTCAGCAGTTCAAAACTACCAGCTGCTCCATGGAAGAAAGATGAGCCTTTCTGCTCCCATAAAGATTTACAACCTCAGAAACCCTATACAGGGTCGCTATGAGTCAGAACCGACTCCACGGCATATCACCACCACTACCACCACACTTAGCGGATGAAATCCTGGTGTGGCACTGTAGGATAAGCACTGGACCGTAAGGTCGGCTTGAACCACAAGGTTGGCAGTTCAAACTCACCAGCAGCTTCTTGGAAATCCTGTACAGGGTTGCTATGAATTGAAACCAACTGGACAGCACTAAACAACAGCACACTTAGTCTGGTGGCACTGTGGGTTAAACATTGGGCTGCTAACTGTAATGTTGGTGGTTCAAATCCATCAACTGATCCTTGGGAGAAAGATGCGACTGCTCCCATAAAGATTTATAGTTTTAGAAACCGAAAGACACAGTCGACTCTGCCTTATAAGGTTGCCATGAGACGAAATCACCGTGGTGGTAGTGGGTTTTTACACTTAACCTAAATTTTTAAATATTACAGAAAGTAAAATATTTTCATGAAAATGAAATATGAGCTTATGATTTAAAGTAAAACCCCTTTCCCAACTACTTCCAGCTAGTTACATTTTCATAATATTTATTCTTGGAATTCTTTCCATTCTTCTAAAAATCTTTCTTTTTGGAGCTCTGTGATTTTTCTCTTCTAATTTGTCTCATTGCTTTCTAATCTTGCTGCACAGCTATCATCTTACACTTGCTTTGCAGTGAACTCTGGATTTAAATGGAAACATTTCTTGTTTAATGCTCTCATTCCCGATGCATCCCCCCTCTGGTTTTCACACCCATCTTCCTTCTTTTATGCATTAGGCTTTCTTATGTCTGCCCTAGTCTAAAAATGTTCAGAACTAGGTTATGTGATGGGGTTTTCTTTGTTTATGATTTCATTTTCTTTAAAAAAAAAATAATTCACATCATTTTTAATGAAGTCTCAGGTGTAGAGGAGGCAAATACATGTGCTCAGTCTGTCATTTTAAATCAGATAGTATTCTCCTATTTTTAAATAATTTTATGTAGCATTGTAAGCCACCAGAATGCTTTCTGGTAAAACATAAAGCATAAATTTTTTATTTCCAATGCAATGGCAAAATCCATGGGTATTAAAACAAAGATAGTGTCTTAATCATCATCACTATGAGCATGTCATAAATCAAGATTTAAAAAATATTTCTTTAATATATCATCAACGACTATGATTATTTTTATGTATACTGAGAAACTGATCAAGTTGGGTGCTGGTTAGAGTGGTTGAAACCGTGCCATGGCTGTTTACATTGTGCTGCAAGGATACATCTCGGATTTAAAAGCAGTGGGGACTCAGTGGGAGAATTCTTGATGTCTATTCAGGAGACTAAGATTCAATTCCTGAGCAATATACATCAAGCATAGCCACCACCTGCGTGTCAGTGGAAGGTTACATACAACTATGATAGTGGACTCAGATTAGCTAACCTGAGGCATGGTCCTCCTTACCTCCGGCCTTACAGAGACTGACTGGGAGTTCTTCATCAGCAGTAAAGGGTGGAGGGACTACCCGGAGCTTCAGTCCTGCTGTTGTCCCTGTGTGCTTCTTTGAAGAATCTGAAACATCTTCAGACTCTCAAGCTGTCTTTGTAATCTACTGCTTCTTGTTTCATCTAAACACCCAGGTCCTTGCAGGAGGTGATAGAGGTAAAAGTTTCTTAGTAAAAGGTTGGTAAACATCATTTTGGCTTCACTGTCCTCTTTTCTTCCATTTCTTATTAAGTCAGCTTCCTGATATTAGTCAAAACTTTGAATTTGGGATAAAATACATATCATTATTACTATTTTAAAATTTGACGGATTACTATAGCATTTTAAAATGCCTTTAAATGTGTTCATGAGTCTTTCCATGTTTTGCTTTGTTTCTGATGTTCTGTATCTCTAACCCATACTGAGATTTTTCAATCTAGGGACAGCTCCACATGTATAGCTTACTGATACTTGAAAGTCAACACAACACATTTCTCCTCCAAAAAGGCGCTTTTCTGTATTTCAGTTTCTTGTATAACTTGTGGTCTCCCAACCAATCATGATTAAAATCTAGCAACCAGCATTAAGTTACTCTCTCATATGTCCCCTCTGCATCTAGTCATTGGCCAAGCTGTACAGCAGAAAACGAAGCCCATTGCTGTCTAGTTGGTTGCAACTTATGGCAACTCTGATATGCTACAGAGTAAAATTGTTTCATAGCATTTTCTTGGCTATAGTCTTTATGGAAGCAAATCATCAGGACTTTTCTGTTGTGTCACTGGGTGGGTTTGAACAGCCAACCTTTAGTTTAGTAATCAAGTGCTAACCTATTGCAGAAAGACTCATTAACAACCTGCGATATGCAGATGATACAGCCTTGCTTGCTGAAAGAAAAGAGGACTTAAAATATTTACTGATGAAGATCAAAGAACACGACCTTTGGTATGAATTACATCTCAATATAAAGAAAATGAAAATCCTTACCACTGGACCAATAAACAACATTCTTATCAAAGGAGAAAAGATTGAAGTTGTCAAGGACTTCTTTCTTCTTGGATCAACTATCAACACTCATGGAAGCAGCAGTCAAGAAATCAAACAATGTATTACATTAGGCAAATCTGCTGCACAAGACCTTTTTAAAGTGTTGAAGAGCAAAGATGTCAGCTTGAGGACTAAGGTGCGCCTGACACAAGCCATGGTATTTTCAATAGCCTCATATGGATGCGAAAGCTAGACAGTGAATAAGGAAGATCATAGAATTGATGCTTTTGAGTTGTGGTGTTGGAGGAGAATATTGAAAGTGCCATGGGCTGCCAAAAGAACCAACAGATCTTTTTTGGAAGAAGCCAGAGTGCTCCTTGGAGGCCTGGATGGCCAAACTTCGTCTCTCATACTTCAGACATATTGTCAGGAGGGACCAGTCACTGGAGAAGGATATCATGTTTGGTAAGGTGGAGGGTCAGAGAAAAAGAGGAAGACCCCCAACAAGATGGATTGGCCAAGTGGCAGCATCGGTGGACTCAAGTGTGGCAATGGTAGTGAGGTTGGCCCAGGATTGTGCAGTGTTTTGTTCCGTGCATAAGATCACTATGAGTCGGTACTGACTAACAACAACAACAACAAGGACATTCTAAATTGCATTGCATCTACCAAAATCCAAACCATTGAGTTGGTTTTGACTCATGGTGACCTTAAGTGTTGCCAAGTAGATAACTGTACTTCATAGGGTGTTTTGGAAGTAGAGCACTAGGACTTTATTCCAAGTTGGCTCTGGGTGTGTTCAAACCACCAGCCTTTCAGATAATAGTCGAATACTTAACCATTTGCACCACTCAGAGACTCCTGAATAACTTTAGTCTTCTTCATATTTCTAAAATGTATACCTTGTTTTCTTTTTCTAGTTAAGACCTTGATAGAACTCAGACCCAGGATCTAATTACTGTATAGGGCTAATAGCTCTGACCTCATCTCTCCATCTTCTGTTTCTTCCTATGCTTTATTTCCCATGAAATAAAGCAAAGTGGGTTATTTTGCAAAGCTTCATCAAACTAATTGGACACATCAAAATGTAAAAATAAGTGTTTATTATTCCAAGAAATGTTTACTAGACACATCCATGACCTTGGTTTTTCTCTTATCTTTTTTTTAAAGATTCCAAATCTTTTATTTCATATTCCTCTTCAGAATAACTTAATTTTTGTTCCTGATTTATTAACTTAATGTTGTTCTTAAGTGCCGTCAACTTGGTTGTGATTCATAGTGACCCTATATAGGGTTTGCAAAGAGAAGCAGGCTGGTTTGAACTGCTAACCTTGTTGTTAACAGTCCTGTGCTTATCTTACAGCACCACACCAGAACTCCATTATATCTTAATTATTTTATGTCATTTAGATTTTTTGAAATGACATTTTAGTGACTATTATTATGTATTCTAAACACATCATTCATTTTTTTGTTGTAGTGAATTTAAATTGATTCCAATATTTTCCTAATTATAAAATGTAACAATGTAGCAAACATTTTTATACATCAAACTTTATCTAAATCAATACTAATTTTCTTGTCATTGGGTTCTAAAAATGGTATTCGGAAACATACAGAGTATGTTTTGAAGTCTCATTCAGAATTTGTCTTACCAATTTATATTTCTTCAACAGAGTATGGGAGAACTTGTCTGGCCAAACCCCACAACATTGAGTTTCATCATTAAAAACAATTTTGTTTATTTTCACATTCCTGACTATATGCAGAAGTATACTGAAATAAACATTTAATACCTTTTGTCTGGTTCTTATTATAATTTGCTCTTCTCAGTTTCACTAGCAGAAAGTCCTCTGTTTAACTACCCCTGGGCAATTTGGATTATGGGAACATCAGTATGTAAAGCAGTTTAAAAGTCAAGTGGGAGACCTAATCCAGTTCTGATATCATGGTTACAGTAAGACTTTCTGCTGCTGCTGACATATACTTTGGCACTACATACCTGAAGACAGAGGTCACATAAAATTATTACATACTCTGTTTTGAACAATTATCTATTATATTTCTATACATTCATTTTTAATAAAAAAAAAACTAATTTAGAACTTTGATAATAAAAAATTCGTACGAAGTATTGATTTTTTTTCTGGGATTTCTTCTGCTCTTGTACTTGCTTGAAATTGGCAAGTGTGTGGAGGTACAGGATTGACTTTGTTTCATGTTCTCTAGACCTTCTTTTCTCCCATATGCACAAGCCATATACCAGCAGCAACTGAATGAAATCAGCCTTGAGACTTCATGTTAAGGATGTGTGACTGATTTCTTCAATGTGTTATCAGGCTTCTCTGAAAGAAAAAGTAACTTGTGAAGATACCACATATATTTTAATCATAAAAGCCCATTCAGTTATATGATAACTAAATAGGTTTCAAATGTTCAGTATTGGTTTTAGGAAAATATATATATTTTTAAAGCTAGCTAGAGCTCTTTCAGGAAGGAATATTTTATATAATATTCCACTTTAGGTTATTTGTATTTTACTGTATGCAAGAATCAGACATTGTCATCCACAAGCAAATTTATGCCAAATCACTAATATAAATTTAAGTGTTTTATCCAAGAGTTCGGATTCATCCAAAGTAGTCCACCAATATTGTATTCCAGGGTCCTTCCAGCAGGGTGAATTTGCAACTGAAGCCAATGTCAGATTCTCAAGTGTAGGCATGGGAAAACAAGAACAAGATCATGATTTCTTGGAATTTGGAGTAAAACTGAGATTGTTGGCATAACTTGCCCAGTTCTAGAACACAAATTACAGAGAGCTTGATTGGATAGTCATTGTGTTCTTTCTAGTAGGCTTTCTCTCCAAAGAATCCCTCGGATCTACTTCATATGTGGCTGGCAGGTAGATGTAGGGATAGTTTTACTTACAGGGACTTATCTGTTAGGTAAGTGAATTTATCACTAGAGACATAGAAACCAAGAGTGCTATAGATTACTTCAGTATATGTGCTCAAAGCATATTGTTGTTGCTAAGTGCCATTGAGTCAGTTCCAAGAAGCGTCTGGTGAGCTTGAACTGCTGACCTTGCAGTTCAAATGACTTCACAGTCCAGCGCATTAACCCAAAGTACCATGCCAAGAAAAGAAAAAAATAAAATGGAGAAGCATCATGTTTTCTTGTGAAATCAGTATATGACTGCTATTTACAATTCATATTTTAGAAGGAAATGAGGTGATTTCTTTGAAGATTTTAAAGAAAGCAACTATATTAACTGTGATTTAAAAAAA